>NC_135579.1:91170253-91227753 GCF_965152235.1 Eretmochelys imbricata | reverse complement strand
GCATGTGACAATATTCCTTCCACCGTGTTTCAGGGTGTTCAGCTAATTGAGTAACCCAGTGAGCTGAACATTTCTGATTATTATAGGGTGGGCTGCTAGGATGGCCTGTTATTAAGGTTGCTTATTACTACCCCATCACAAGATCCTATTTTCAGTTGCTTATCACTTTGCCAAATGTTAACCATTTGGGCTGAAATCTTCCATGTTGGGTTTCTGCCTCAGGTTGATTTTTTTTTTTTTAAATTTTTTAATTTTTTATTTATTTTTTTGGTGAGTGGTGGGAGAGGCAAAATAGTTCATCTCTTGCCAAGAATGACGCCAGGGCAAAATAGGTTGTTATGCCTATGTCAAAAATTTTTGGTGACCTAATACCTGGAAGGCTCTAGCATCCCCATGTTTTGGAGCAGGGACTTGAAATTTGGCCTTTGTGTCAGTGATGTGCCTTTTGTCATCCCTTTGAAAATCCCCCCAAATTTTAAACTTTGAAAAATTACAGTTTGCACCTGCTCAGTAGGGATTTAGAGTTTAGCCTCTAAAGTCCCTAGAGATTTCATGTGCACTGAGCATGCTCCAGCCTAGTGCTGAACAGAGCTTTCCCTGTAACTGCAGCTCTGGGCTGTTGCGGGCTGTGCCAGGTCTGGGCACCTGAACTGAGAGCAGGGATACCATCTCTCCTGTGCTCTGAATGAGCCCTCTGCTGGGCCCAGGCAGTGAGGAGGAGGAAGCCGTCTGATCTGAATGCAGAGGGGGCAAGCGAAAGATCTGTGGCGCGTAGGACTGGTTATGTGAATAGGGTGACCAGACAGCAAATGTGAAAAATCGGGACGGGGGTGAGGGGGTTAATAGGAGCCTATATAAGAAAAAGACCCCAAAATCGGGACTCTTCCTATAAAATCGGGACATCTGGTCACCTTATATGTGAATGAGACTGGGACAAACAGCAAGGGGTAGGGAAGATACAGGTCTGGGTTAGGGACAGGCTGGAAGGGATGGGGCAGGAAGGAGTCAAGCTTGGTCGGAAGAGTCTGTAGCTACTAGAATACACTCCCCTTAAGAGCCTGGAATGGAACCCAAGTTTCCTGAGTCTCATCATGCCTCTGTTGTCAGCAAATATCTGAGAAACCCACTGGCAAAATGTCCCACCCCCTTCTAGTGCTAGTTCACATACAGCATGACAACCTGCTACTGCTGTCTGTTACTCCATTAGCTCACATGGCGGCGGGCTGTGTGGTGACTCTGTAGGTTCCATCCCAGCTGATGACCCATGTGGGTGTTAACCTGGTGCCAAATGATGGAATTCCTGTTTTTTCAATTTGCTCTTTTAAAAAGCTAGGAAATTACACAAACCTTCAAAGAGGAAATTAAACAAACAACACCTGCATTAAAAGAACGTTTTATTACAGTTGCAAAGTCAGGCATGCAATGGACCTATAGAAAACAGCCTCCTTGATTCAGCCCTCAAGCAGGTCCATTCTGTACACCAAATAAGGTAGGAATTCTGTGGAAAAAATAGATCATGTAAATAAAGACTGTATCATATAGGCAAAAGGGCACCATATTCAGGATGCACAGTCAAAATTAATTCAGTCATTTTCAACTTCTTCGTGCACCTGTAGTGTTCTTTTCATGTATTTTTTCATGTGTAATATATAATTCCTACACAATATTCTTCATTATAGTATCTAAATTGGCACTTGTATGAACTGCATTAACTTTACACGTGAGCATTATTAGTCAACAAGGCACTGATGATGCTGTTATAAAAAAATTGTCTCTAATACATACCGGTTTAGTACTGTGATGTTCCCTTTTTAATATCACAGTAGCCCCAATGGTTGCAATGACTGTTGTACATTGGCAAGAGTCACTGCAACCCCATCTGTCTGTCTGATTTAAAAAAAAAAATCTTTAAAATCTACCAGAACTGCTGTTTGAGTGCAGGGTATCAGGTCTTAAGTGGTTTGGGGTGGAGGTGGGGTAGGGGTGGGGGGAGGAGGGCAAGGAGCAGAGTTCAACAGGGAAAAATCTTGGCCTTAATTATAGTAAATATTTCCATGATTGGAGACTAGCCTTCAAAGAACCAGGTGTCGTATTGAAAGTTCCCTAATCAACCGAAAAATCAGAGCGGCAAATCTCTTCTCCCAAAACTCAGAAATGCCACCACTCTTAACACTTTCTGTAACATAGACTAAGGAAGGGATTTACAATAGCTGACAAATCCGTATTAAATGTCCAATCTCCATGGTATCTAGGTGATATGAACGGTCACATTATTACTGAGATTGTAAGTAGTTTGGGGCATGTCTTCTTTTTGTCTTAACTACTATAATAGTAGTAAATAAATATCCATTTATTGAGGGCCATTTTTGCATTTGGTGCTCTGCCAAACATAGATGCAAACATCCCTGCCCTAAGGGGCTTACAAAATAACACTCAGAGGGGTCATGTCCTTCCTGGTTTCAGTCAAGGATGCTCAGCAGCTCTAGGGGTAAGGGGTTTGGTTTGTGTGTCATATAGCCCCAAATTGGACAGACAGAGAGTTTTGCCCACTAGTGACTCCAATAGGAAGAAGACGTGATCATAAATGGCCAGCTATAATTTCACTGAGTGGGTCTGCTTCCAATGGGTCCTGCAGGGATTGGTTCTTGGCCTTATGCCATTTAACATTTTTATCTATGACCTGGAAGAAAACAAAGTCATCACTGATAATGTTTACAGATTACACAAAAATTTGGGGAAGTGGTAAATAATGAAGAGGACAAGTCACTCATTTACAGTGATCTTTATCTAGGGCACAAACAATATGCGTTTTAATACGGCTAAATGTAAATGTGTACATCTGGGACCAAATAATATAGGCCATACTTCCAAGATGAGGGATTCTATCTGGGGAAGCAGTGACTCTGAAAAACATTTGGGGGTTTTGGTGGATAATCATCTGAACAGAGACAACCTGTGCCTGCTGATATGGGGGAGGAGGGCAGCTGGCTTCAGCTGTGTTACTGAGAATGCTCAGTCCATATAAGCATCCTCTGTACAAGCCAAGCAGAAAATTGCTGGGGATGGGTGGGGAGGGGAGCGGCATGTGACTCTGCAGCTGAATATGAGCTCCCAGTGTGATGATATGCCCAAAACGGTTACTGTGATCCAGAGATGCCTAAACAGGGGAATCTCAAGTAGGAGTAGAGAAGTTATTTTACCTCAAGATTTAGCACTGCTGGAATACTGCGTCCAGTTCTGGTGCCCACAATTCAAAAAGGATGTTGATAAATTGGAGAGGGTTCAGAGAAGAGCCATGAGAATGAGTAAAGGATTAGAAAACATGCCTTATAGACTGGAGGAGATCAATCTATTTCATTTAACAAAGAGAAGGTGAAGGAGTGACTTGATAATAGTCTTTAAGTATCTACATGTGGAACACATATTTAATAATCGGCTCTTCAGTCTAACAGAGGAAGGTATGACGTGATCTGATGGTTGGAAGTTGAAGCTAGACAAATTCAGAGTGGAAATAAGGTGTAAATTTTTAACTGTGACTGTAATTAATCATTGGAACAATTTACTAAGGGTGATGTTAGATTCTCCATCACTGACCATTTTTAAATCAAGATTGGATGTTTTTCTAAACGATCTGCTCTAGGAGTTATTTTGGGGGAAGTTCTATGAGCTGTGCTATGCAGGAGGTCAGACTAGATGAGCACAATGGTCCCTTCTGGCTTTAGAATCTATGAATCTAGTCAGACATAGATGTGCAGAATTGGTTTTAAGGTAAAGTTTCATGTAAGAAATCAGTTTTATGAGAGAATGATCCAGGTGGCTGTTTGGTGCACAAGGTGTGGAATAGAGTTGTGTAAATAGGGGGCAGCATGGGAGAAGGATACAAAGAGAGTTGGAAGCAGAGCCAGCGTAGGGTAGTGTGTGGTCACTGGGAGAAGGAGGAGATGAAGGCTGCACTGTCGGCAGTGCTTGACGTGCACAGAGGTGAGCAGATGAGGATGGGAAACTTAGATGCCTTCAGTCCTTTTCTTGTGCCATCTGCTTCCTAGCACAGCCTGAGCTTTTGTTCCATTTGTTATAAATTAAACTCTTCAAAAGAAAATATTTTCACTGAAAGTACATTTTGGAAAAGGATGTTAAAGTTGCAGAAGGGAAAGGAAACTAACTGTCTCAGATGATGCAGTTGTCCTGCTTCATGGAGAGCCTCCTTCCAGTGCAAAAGGACTGGCTTGAATTTTGGCCACCCTCAACAGATGCCAGTGGGAGAGAAAAGCCCACACACCTGCTGCATGGCTTCCTCCTGTGGTTCCCCTCACAGCACTGCTGTCTAGGGAATGAGTGGGAAGAAGTAGGAGTCCCAAGTCTTTAAAATGAGGCTTCTTTATTAGCCACTTTCAGATCCCGCCCACCAAAGATCATTTCTGTTTTGGTTCCCAGTCCTGCAATTGGAATAGTGTGGTGGATGCTAGCACCTGTGTGGAACATCACTGACATCAACATGGATGCAACAGACTGCCTACATGGATCTGATAGCAGATTCAGGGCCTAACGCTGCACAGTATTGGTTGTCAAGGAAGATGCTCTGTGCTCCTTGGTGCATCAGGTTTGTATTGCAACAAAATCCTCTAGTGGCACCCAAATCAGCCAGTAGAGACCACTGGTGATAGTGGAGTAAAGTACACCTCCCACTTCACCTTTTGAGAGTTGAACAAAAAATGTAAGCTACTGAAATAAAAATGAGTCGTCATTAAAATTTGTGGAATATGTATTTATTCCCCATAAAAAGTGTGAGTTCGAACTGGACGCTGCAAAGCTGCTCCATAAAGAAAATTGCTTCTTCTCTTGACATTCAGCAGTTTCCATGGGGAACTGTTCCATCAGAGCTCGAAAGTGCAGCATTTCAACCCACTGCCACCACCCACCCCACAGGGAGCTCTGCTTCAGCAGGGATTTTGGCAGGACTGCTGCAGCTCTTCACACTGGGAAGGAAGCTTCAAACACTAGCTGGAAGCTTCCTATAAGATCTCATGAATCAGTGCATCTCCTAGACAACTTGATCCCATCCCCTTCCAGGCTAACTGTGAATTGGGCTCCTGCTCACCTGCTCCAACCAGACTCCCCAACTCCAGAAGAAACCCAAGTCCTGCACTCCAGTTCATTCCGAATATTATTGAGACAAGGTGGGTGAGGTAATATCTTTTAGTGGACCATCTTCTGTTCGGAAAAGAGACTTCGGAAAAAAGCTTTCAAGCTACACAGAGCTCTTCTTCAGCTTAAATGACTACACAAGGTGGAGAATCAGGCCTAAGGCCGTATGCATGCAGAGAGATGAGTAGCCTCCTTGAAGGTAATTGGCAATGCCATTTTACAGATCAGCTACCTGTAGCAAGAGGTGTTCAAGTCTGGTTGTTAGGTCTGATTCTCCTCTCACACCAGGGTACTCCTGATTTACATCAGTATAAATAAGAGGGGAATCAGTCCCATTTATCTTCACAGTGTGGATGGATTCCCCATGTCCTGTAGAATAGAAGTGCCAAATTCTTCTCTGACTTACACCAATATATATCTGGATTAACTCCACTGAAATCAGTGGATATTAGAATTTGGCCTGAAGTATTCAGGACTTTGGTATTTGTTTGCTGAATTTTTGTGTGGCTAGCTATACAGTAAATGTGTAGGTTGTCTCATCTTTTGAGTGTGCCTATGCATACGCTTCCAGCAAACACTGTGGTATCTGCTGGCAGCAAAGGAATCATTTATTGTGTGACAGGATACCTGTTTGTTGTGAAAGCTAAACTTATCCCAAGACAAATTTTACTATTTTTTCATTTTTAGTATGGCATAGTACACTGCAGTAGCTGGGACCTGGTTAAATGAGATGTCTGCTTTACTGCATCATCTTTCAGAGAAACCTAACGATAGCAAATGCTAGTGCTTAATAGGCACACTTACAAATAAACCATGTAATAGATACATGCAGTGTTGTTGTAGCTGTGTTGGTCCCAGGATATGAGAGAGACAAGGTGAGTGAGATAATATCTTTTACTGGACCAACTTCTGTTGGTGAGAGAGACAAGATGAAGCTCCCAGGCTTGTCTTTTGAAAGTGTTGTGTGGGTTTCCTTTGAGGATGAGGACTGAGAGGTCAGATATAGAGTGATCACTTTGTGAGAAGTGTTTGCCCACACATGATGGGGATCTTGCTTCTGATGATGACCTTGGATGGGGTCCCAAGGAGTATGGTTTGTAGTTGTTTGATAATACCCCATATGGGTTCTAGTGTAGGGTGGTAGGTGATAACTAGGGGTGTGTGGTCTGAGCGGGTTTTATTTCTGTATTGAAGTAGGTTCTCTTGGGGTATTTACTTAGCCCATTCCATGGTGTGACCTACTTCTCTGGTGGCATGTCCTTGTTTGGTGAAGGCAGTTTCGAGTGTGTTAAGGTGTATATCCTGGACTTTCTCCTTGGAATATATTCTATGGTGTCTGAGTGCCTTGCTGTAGATTATAGATTCAGTAACCACCCCAACCCACCCAGAAATCTATTAAGTTAGGTGTGGTGATTGGTAGTATGTATGTAGTTGTCTGTAATTTCACTGTTGAAGCTTATTGTGGTGTCCATGAAGTGGATGGTAGTGTAGGAGTGTTCCAGAGAGACATTAATGGATGGGGGGTGGTTGTTGAAGTTGTGATGGAAATCTACGAGGCAGTTTCAGGGTACGTCCTCACTACCTGCCGGATCAGCGTTTCGCGATCTATCTAGAAGGGATCGATTTATTGCAACTCGTCTAGACGCAATAAGTCAATCCCCGAATTGATGCCTGTACTCCACCTGGGCAAGAGGAGTAAGCAGAGTCAAGGGGGGAGCTGCTGCGGTCGACTCGCCGCCATGAGGACGCCCAGGTAAGTCGAACTAAGATACTTCTAATTCAGCTACGCGAATAGCGTAGCTGAAGTTGCGTATCTTAGTTCAAACCCCACCCCCAGTGTAGCCCAGGCCCAAGTCATCTGTCCAGAGATTTCCAATGAAACCACAGACTAGGATCCACCAACTCAAAGGAGCACCAGACCTGCCAAGTTCATAACTTTGCTAAACACTAAATATCATGAACTGAACAGAGACACTGGATGTATGGCTGCTTATAACAATCTGTAACTTACTAACAATCCCCCCTCCCAGCTGCGTTTTTCTCCCCTCTAACTTCCTTTCTTTCCTATGACTGGAGGGTGTTAATGGGCCACTTTACCTTGAATGGTCCCTTGAAATATGTGATAACTACTTAGACTAAACAATCTGTTCAGACCTTGCATTTAACAGTGGCACTTTTGGCCAGTCTACAGTACAAAATTACATCAGTATAACTGTCACTCAGGAAATCCACACCCCTGAATGACTCGATTATATGGACCTAACCCCTGATGTAGACAGCGCTATGTTGATGGGAGGGCTTCTCCTGTCAAAATAGCTACTGCCTCTCATGGAGGTGGATTAACTACACTGATGGGAGAAGCTCTTCTGCTGTCATAGTAGGGTCTTCACTGAAGTGCTACAGTGGTGCAGCTGTACCCATGTAGCTGCTGTGTTTTAAGTGTAGACCTGCCCTTGAGTTAGTTTCCCGAACCTGAAGAAGACCTCTGTGTAAGCTTGAAAGCTTGACTCTCTCACCAATAGAAGTTGGTCCAATAAAAGACATTACCTCACCCACCTTGTCTCTTATATAAAAGATACACATTTGGCCAGTGCCAAGGAGTTATGTGGTGTTTACCAGCTGTTAAATAAGGTGAACAATAAGAGCTTTACATTTTCAAAGCCCTGCACACATATTTGTGAATTAATACTTACAGCAATACGGTGAGATAGAGAAGCAAATATCACTCGCGATGGGACAACTGAGGAGTTAAGTGACTTAGGTCACAGAGATCATCAGTGGTAGAGAGTGGATCTGAATTCCTGGCTCCCAGTCCCAAATTCATTCCACTAGAATATGCTCCCTTCCAGCTCTGAAATCGTGAGCTCCAGTGTGTTAATATAGAATGTGACTAATATTTCTAGTCCTCAGTTTTAGATCAGTAATGTCATTTATAGAGCCATGTCTATTGTATACATGTCCCTTCTTTGGGACAGATAGAAAATTAAAATCCAAAATGGGGGAAAAAACCCAAACCGTAAAATTAACCTTAAAATAGCAAAACCTTAAATTAGCACCAAGCTACTGCGGTGATTGATGATTTATATATGTACAAATTTCTGAGATAACTAGACAGACATTAATCAGGACAGCTGTTTAATTGACATGACTATCCAATGCGGGCCTTGTTCCAATGAAGGGGCACTGTGCATCTGTTTTAGTCTTTTGCCTCATTTCCCTCTTTCTGGTTTGTGCACTCTTTAGGGTGTATCACCAGGACCCTATCAGTTCATGAACCTCAAACACACATAAGTTTATAGAGTTCTGTAATTATACAAATGTGGAACTGCTTAATTTGTTTAATTTCACCAAGGAAATTTTTTGCGAGATATACTGTCCCTGTAGTCATGTTATTTGAGATATAAAATGAATGGGCCTGATTCCAGTCCCAGTTGTAAATCAGGAGTAAGTCCATTGTAATCAATGAATGAACTTAGGCGTAAAATCAGCATGAGATCAGACTCAGGCCTTATATATCTAAATGATTCAATTGCAGTGATCTGCAAGTGTCATCACTCACTGCTTCAGAGGCATCTGGTGAGTTTTCATGCCCCAACTCAGTAAAGAATGACGTTCACAGAAGGTCCCTCAGACACTGGGAAAAGAAGTGTTGGCTAGGGAAAGGAAGGGAAAATTCCTATCCAAAGCAGCATCTGCCAGCATATGAGGATATTTTCTAAAATAATGTTGATTTTATAGACTGTCCCAGTTTTGCTTGTTTTGGGCTGTATACCTCAGAGGTAACTTGCTGCAATTGGCAAAGCCATTCCTAGTTCTCTTGAGAGGCCTGGGAGCAGTAAAACACAAAGGGAAATGATACTTGTATATTAATCATTCCCTTCTTCCCTAGTCAGCTCACCTCTTTGAGTTGGATTAAACCATAAAATATAGGGCTGGCTGTTGCAGAGCAAAAATGGAAATCTGGGAAAAGCCTCAGATATATTTTGGAGGTCCCTCAAAATTGAATTTTCAGGATTTTCCAGGTCATGGAAACTGGACTTTCTTTTATGTGATACCACCCCTTAATGCAAAAGGGACATAAAATTACATTTAAAGGGTCTTGAATATACTGAGTGGGAGGGTATCCGACAGACTAAATATGATGTAATGTAGGTATTTTGGCACTGCAAAATAGAATAAAATTACCTTTCCTATGATCTTCCAAAAGTTATTGAAAATGATCTGAAATATATTCTGTAGCACAAAAAAAGTTTTTTTTTTTAAATGCAATTTCTTTGGCACTTTATTCATTCATTATTCCTTTACCCTCTCTCACGTTGCGAAAGCTTTCTATTATGAAACATTCAGTGAAAAAAATGAACAAAAAAAAAGTATACTACTTCTTTAAAATATATTGCAAGAATCCTCATTTCCAGATTTTTATTGCAGCACTAGCTGGTATTCTTGCATGCAGTTTTGTAATTTATTCTGAACATTCCACTTAAACCTTTTTTCAATAGCATGATTTTATTAGAGTCAGCTCACTGGACTTTCCCAAAAAGGTATTTAAGATCAAATAAAACCAGTGCTTGGAAAAATATCATTACAATATGAAAGCAGTTACAAAAACATTAGTACTGCAAAGTTTTATTTCAGATGGCTGAGCCTGCTGTACCCCAGGTTATTGCACTTCTAGTTCCTCCAACACACTCACTGGAAAAATGGGAAAAACTATCATCTTGGCAGTTTTTACCTATTTCTTGGAAAAAAGTGCCCAATTTAAAGGGAGATGGCAATTTTTTCCATGCGCCATCATTAATAATAACAGTAAACTGCCTTTCATTCCTGCATTCCTTTCCTAAGCAGGGGAGCTTATCTCCCCCAGTTTTTCGTTTGTCAGCTACTGGGTGTCAGTGTTTTCAATGCTTTACCTTCAGTGAATGGAGCTGGGCAAAACAGCCAGGCAGTTGGGCAAATCTGCTGCTGGAAAGATGAAAAAAGATTTGATTATTAAATAAATCACTCCAGAGCAACTTTGCTTCTTGGTGCCTATTTAACTCCCTGTGGCCTTGATTCCATCAACACTTGCTACCCTGTGAGCTCACAGATGGCAATAAGCACTATGCCTGATAAGTAGTGTTTGCAGCACCAGGCCCTATGTTTGCAAACAATTGTTGTTACAGTTCCCAAAATGATAGCAGGATAGGCTAGAGTGAAGGGCCAAGTCCAACAGTACTAAGTCAATGGCTGTTTTCCTTTTGACTCCAATAGGAAGAGGATCATGCTTTAATTGAGAGTTAACCAACAGCCTGCACTTCTCTTATTTCGCTAACCTCGGGCCTAGAACTTTCACAGCAGACTCAGCGTTGCTTTGGCAGATCCAAGAAGCCTGAAAATGTTGCCAAACTCAAATCTCCCATTTGACTTCACAGTCAGGCAGCAGGGCAAATATTTTCCTTTTTCAATTGTTACCGTCCTCTCCTTTCATCAGAAACAAAATAATTGACAGCTAGCACTGGTTTACTTGGAATTCAAGCTGAAGTTTGTGTGATATTTGTGATTTTCAAAAAATGGAATTTAAAGGAGATCATTTTCAGGTGTACCTGCTTGTTTTCATTTAAAAATGGATGGTCATTAGCAATACAATGTAATAAACTAAAGGGATTGTTTAATTGTCACATCATCAGATGTTATTTTATGTCAGTTCTTTGTATCTTTAATATTTGTATCTATTGTACATGGCAGATTTGGCGCGATATTAGTATTTTTAGTAATTTCTCTTTTTAGAAGTAGTAATTTCAATGCAGATGTAGGTTTTTCCTTTGTACTTTTCAAGGTTTAATTTTTTTGTTTTGTTTTTTTTGCAAGCAAGATATGTAGGAAAGCAGCAGCATCACACTGAAGTTTGAAGATTAGGCTTTATATGCGGACTTTTAAATCCTCTTTTAAAATTGCAAGTTACTGTTCATATTACTTTTCTAAGTAGAAATATGCTTAAAAAGTAAAGTCTTTATTGCTTCTTAAAAGGCATAGTACTCTGTGATAAATTCTCATATTTTGACTGTTAATATGTTTGAATGAAAATTATTTATACATTTTGGTGAGGTTGAATGGTTTTCATTTGATTGCTGCCTCTGGAAATGAAAGCAGAGTAGCAGGAAATTTACATGTCATGCTGTGATGTATATCCAGATTATGAGATGATTGTGCAGCAGATGAACACCAAGTAAAATCATTTGCATCAAACTGTGACAACTGCAATTCCTGACAAGGCCTCTTAGTTTTTTGGGCTATTATCATTGTACAAGAATATAATCTATTGACAGCAGGGCTGTTTAATGCATTTAAAGGCAGACAGTGGAAGAAATCGTAACTGTTTTCATTCACCACTGCACAAGGGTGCAGATCAAAAGTGAATTATATTTAAAAATATGCATGTATGATGATAAGATGCATGACATTCATCAACCTGTTTAGTCATGGTTAAGCTGAGATGGTGAAGATCCAATATTACTGCCATATGTGGTCTGAAATAGAGACGTGAGACTGAAAATTATATTATTGCCCAGTAGAAGTGAACAAACAGGGGAAGACATTCTCTCTTAATCTTTCCTCTGCCTGTCTAAGGGCTAAAATCTGCCCTTTTGTAGTTATATGCAAATATTGTGTCTCTGACTTTAGCAAAGCACATGTAGCTATTCTAAACTAATTGGCATTTATTCTCTTTTGTGTAACAAAATGTGCTGCTGTTTATATCCATAATTAGAATATAAACAGTAAAGTTAGCTCTCGTAGGGCTTGATGCAAAGACTTCAGTGTCTTTTGGCTCAAGCCATATAGCACTTTACACACATTAATGAATTAAACCTCTCAGGTTAGGTAGCTCTTTAAATGAATGTGGATTAAATTAAGACATTAAAAATGAGATTTAAAGAACAAATTATTTTAAAAAATGCATTTTAAACGCCATTCACAAACGTCTGCAATCACCTCTGAGATTCTGGGTAATTTCCGATTCATTTGCAGGGAGAATGGAAAATAGTATTCATTTGTTTATCCCACCCATCTGAAACAAGCTGTTATCAGGGCCACAATCACGGAAGCAAAGCTTGTTGATGACCCCATGCTATTCTGCACATGCCTAGAATGATCTGCTGTCCACACACATGCTCCAACCTCCCTAGCTGTAGAGGGGCACATACTAAGCCAGTGCTGGGTTGTCAGCAGTTAGAGCTCTGTTACTGCCCAGTGGGTCTGGATCCAGCAGGGATACATTTTTGAAGTTCAATTATTCTTTAAAATTCCGCCAATGAAAAGGAGTGACAGGGACTGGACATGTGGGGAGGCTGGTGAGAAGAGTGTGTGTGAAAAGGTCCACACTTGCCAAACTGGACATGGGGAGACACTTGGTTTTGGGTGCTCCAGCAGAAGTTTAGTAATTTGGGATCAGAACCCCTATGAGGAATATAGAGTAACAAAAAAGGTGTAATTAACCAATCGAAAGCTACAGCTGAGCCACAAAACAGTCACATGTGTATAGTAGCAGAATAAGGCTCATAGCTTCTGTCAACAATAGTCACTGGGGGGTGATACAGTCACACCCGTTTGCTAAGGTCTGACACTACGGTGGTATAAAGACAGCTGAGGAGCATAGAGAGACAAACAGGCAAACACAATGTATCAATTTACCTTATAGGTGAGTCTCTACCTGCTCACACATTCTCCAGCTCCAAGCATTCAAAATTGTGAATGAATCATGAGATTGGCTTAAAAATCACGAGGTTTTTAAAATATATTTTAGGGGGTTTCTTTATTGCGTTCTGTGTTTTGAGCTTTTAGGATTTGTGTTTTTAAGCTTTTCTCTGCAATTGTGAGGGCTAGAAACTCACTATTTTTAAAAAAATGTAAATGCACGACTCCTGGAGCTGGAACTTGAAGGAAAAGCAAAAAAATACTGTGATACTCAAAAAAATTAGAAAAGTTGGCAACAGTGTAAACTTGTGATAATCAATCCACAAGATACCTTCAGTGACTGGAGGTCGAAAATGCCTTAGTTTTAGTCTGAGCAAAGGCTAGGAGCTCCTGAATTTTGATCTAGCTCTGCCGTTGATTTGATGTGTGGTGATGGGCCAGTCTTTTAACCTCAGTTAAACCTCTCGCAGTTTCCCCATTGGTAAAATGGGGTAATAATCTTTCCTTACCTCCCAGGGCTGTTGTGAGTGTTGATTAATGTTTATGAAGGGTTTTGAAATATGATGTAAGTGCAGAGTATTATCACTGGTTTCAGAGTAACAGCCGTGTTAGTCTGTATTCGCAAAAAGAAATGGAGTACTTGTGGCACCTTAGAGACTAACCAATTTATTTGAGCATGAGCTTTCGTGAGCTACAGCTCACTTCATCAGATGCATACTGTGGAAACTGCAGCAGACTTTATATATACACAGAGAATATGAAACAATACCTCCTCCCACCCCACTGTCCTGCTGGTAATAGCTTATCTAAAGTAATCGTCAGGTTAGGCCATTTCCAGCACAAATCCAGGTTTTCTCACCCTCCACCCCCCCCACACAAATTCACTCTCCTGCTGGTGATAGCCCATCCAAAGTGACAACTCTTTACACAATGTGCATGATAATGAAGTTAGGCCATTTCCTGCACAAATCCAGGTTCTCTCACTCCCTCACCCCCCTCCAAAAACCCACCCTCATACACACACAGACTCACTCTCCTGCTGGTAATAGCTCGTCCAAACTGACCACTCTCCAAGTTTAAATCCAAGTTAAACCAGAACATCTGGGGGGGGGGGTAGGAAAAAACAAGAGGAAATAGGCTACCTTGCATAATGACTTAGCCACTCCCAGTCTCTATTTAAGCCTAAATTAATAGTATCCAATTTGCAAATGAATTCCAATTCAGCAGTTTCTCGCTGGAGTCTGGATTTGAAGTTTTTTTGTTTTAAGATAGCGACCTTCATGTCTGTGATTGCGTGACCAGAGAGATTGAAGTGTTCTCCGACAGTATTATCACTGTAGTCGTCTCAGTCGAGATTCACATTGTTTCCGGTCTTCCTGGCTTATGCTGTGTAAAGTCGTGTTTCTGTGCATCTTGATGTGACACTGAAAGCAGTAAAAATGATGATTTCTTTAAAATAAATTTGTTAGTGTTTTTGCAATAGAGCCACCCACTGAAACAATACGAAGTTTTATCTTTAGGATCAGACATAAAAACAAGATCTGCTTGTAACTACTTTAAGAAATACTTACGGCCCTCTTTGGAAAAGCAGGGATGATTGTCCCTGTATCTAGGCCCAATTCCAGTGTCACCCACAGCCAGGGTGTTTACTCAAATTCCCGCTTCATTTTCAAGTCGACATGGTATTCCTCTTCTCTGCTGTATACCGTTGTTGCCTGATGCTAAACAGCTGCCATATTCCATCCCCAAACCGGCTGCATTTCTGAGGTTGATATTGTGATAACTCTGTGTAGTTACTGGTTTGTAAAGTGCTTTTGTTAGGATTTTGTGGAATCCTGCAATAAATGGATGGTAAATCAGACCTTCAACTTACTGGGGAACATTATAATCTGTTTCCATAGTGATGATGTGTTTGTTGAGAACACGTGGGGGAAGGAGCAGGTTAGAACTAACTGGAGTCGGTTTCCTTCAAAATTTCAAGCTCTGCCACCCCCTTCTGAGACTCCTTCTCCCAGCCCCATCCTGCTGAACGTGCCATCACCTCCATGTGCCACATTCTCTTCCTATTATCAAACAATATTTTTTCCATACTTACACTTGGTTGCTGCCCACACCTGCCTCTTTCTGTTGGGGCTGGTGACTTTGATGTTAGAACAGCTAGTTCCCCTGATATAGAGTTACCGAAGAATTTCAGCAAAGATGGCATTGTGACACCTAGGCAGGGTTAGTGAGGTTGAGAAGGGGCCAATTAAGTGGATAGGCCACATCTGAGGTTGCCTAAGTAACTCCTGATGGATGGTGGAGCCCAGCTGAGAAGGAACAGGCAGGGCTAGTTTAAAGCTGGGAATTTGGCAGCAGAAAAGGGCTGCAGCACAGAAGCCAGCAGCCACTTTCTGGGCATTAGAGGGGGAAGGGAGGAAACCCAGGGGGAGAGTAAAAACTCTGGAGATCCAGGCCCTGGAGGAAGGGTGGTGGAGTGGGAACCTGAGAGAGGCGGAGTAGGAAAAGGGTCAGGGAAACGAAGCAAGGTGGGATGTTTTAGACCTTGGCTACTAATTAGGGGGTCCCTGAGCTGGAACCTGTAGTAAAGGCTGGCCCTGGTTCCCCTACCAGTCACCAGGGAAGTGGCCTAGTCTGGGCAGTGAATGGGAAGACTGCCTGAAACAGTTTGTATGGAGATACTTTGATACTCCGGAAGAGGGAAAACACACAGTGACCTGGCTGGAGAGCCAAGCCACGAAGAGGGAGCACCCTGAGTGACCGAGACAAAGAGACATCAGGGCGTGTGAACGAGTAACAGAAGGGAGGGTTGGACCTGGAAGGAACTAATCTCCAGAGCAGCCAGGAGCAGGTGTCCCAGTGACAGGCATATATTTCCTATTACCATTACAATGTCTGCCTAGGTGAATATCTGTGAATAACAAGCTCTGAAAGCTTAGCATTACGTTATAGATACACAATGTCACTTGAGTGTCCTGAGACTTATGGTTCGGGGGCAGTGTGCACGTGGGTGGGTGCATTCACTAGTGATTTCTAGTGATTTCACTAGCAATAACTGAGCTTTTTGGTGACCAAGCATCAGCTCTAATGGGTCAGGAGAACAGCTGTCAGCGTCTATGGGCTAGTCATGGGAAGCCCTCTAGAAAGAGAGAGAAAAGTAGAGCATCATTGTACATTTCAATGAGATCATATTCATAGACAGCCATGGATTCCTCTTTATAGCACAGATATTTCCCCCCTCCCTCTTCTAGCATTAGAAAGAGGATACCCAAATATCACCACTTTACTGGTAGATATCAGCATGCCCTCTATTGGTTTGGCGTAAGCTAATAGTAGCTGAAATACCCTTTGTGTAAGAACATTTCTTTTTCATACATTGTGCTCCTGCACATAAACTGTGTTACTTTATTTTGACATTGGAGAGGTTGCTGGATTTGGTAAGCTAGCTAAATACTAACCATTTGGGGGTCTTTCAAATGTCAGTGTACCGCTAATACAAAATCAAATCTGTTTTTATTAGATACTCCTGATTCACTGGAGAAAACCCACAGATTAAAAAGTTATCAGGTTTATGATGTCATCCTTTTTGGAGCTGCAAAGCAGCTGTTGCTGCATTAACAGCTCTGAGCATGATGAATATTTTGGGAGAAGGGTAATTTTTAAATAAAGAAGAATGCAACTATTGAGGAAGAAAATCTGGTCACTAACTAACTTTATTTGACATGTAATAGACTGTCAGAGTTTTTTGGGGACTGCATGGTGCAAAGTAAAACAGAGCTGGTAATAAGCAAGTTGGCATTTATTCTTTATGTAGGAATATTTGTTCCTCAAAGTCAGGCTATGTGGAATATTAGCATTTGAATAAATTATTCAACACTTTCTAGAGAATGCAAGGGGAAAAAATCTTTTCAGCATTATAATATGACAATCTACAGGGTAGTAGAAAAAGAAGGCTGTCATTTTTTCTTCAATTACAAAAGGCAAATATTTATTATTTATAAGTATTCGCCTTGTATAGGCTTAAATGTTATTTATGAACCTGTTGCATAGTGATTTTCAATGTAACTCATTATTTTTAGCCTTAGGGTGTTGTAAAGGAGCATGGATATATTTAATGACACTTTGCTAGTCAGCGCAATTACACTGTAATCATTATGTAAAATGTGCTATTAATTAAACCAATTTCTAGTTAGAACATTCTTTTCTGCAGGGCTTAATCTTAATCTCTGGCAATCTTTCTCTCTGTTTTTCACTCATTAATTATATGATTACTTTTAAAGTTACATATGATAAAATGTTTTTATCTTTAAACTTCGTATGGTCAATTACTTGTATTTCAAAGGCCATTTGCCTGTGAATGCCGAAGAGGTTTCTCTCTACCAAGATGAAAAAAAAAAAGATGTAAAACATTATTTGGGTGTCAACACTTTGATCACTGACAGTTTGTTTCTGATATTTTTGTAGGTGATCCCCAGCTGGATTAAATTTCTGATTCAAACATTACAAAGTCCCCTCCTCACCTTTTGATTTAAACATTTTTTTTTCCCAAAAAAGGCGTTCTAAATGTTTCTATTCATTTGTACACTTATGAAAGATCCAATATTTTATCCAATTGCATTTCCATTTTATGTTTGTATTTTATTAAAAGAAACACATCTATATTAAAAGCTTGCCCCTTCTAATAAGGAGTTGCGATAAACACTAAATAAATAATACCTATTTCAAAGGCACTATGATATTTCCCCAATAATAATTAATACCATGAGCAGTTAAATTTGAAATACATATATTTTAAAGTACTGTTACGTCTTAAAATAAAAGAAAAAAATCTTTACATTTTCTTGGTTGAAGAGCTCTCAAGTCACCCTAGCTCTGCTCTATAGTGACGCCTTGTGGAGAAAAAAGGAGAAGGAAGTGCTTTAAACTATATGCATGCTATGTGGAGATTCAATATATTTTAGCTATAAATGGGCAAGAACAGGGCAGTTTTGTTCTTGCAAATCCCTTGGTCAGAGACTTTCATTTAGTCAAACCAGGAATGGTTGGGGTCTAGATACCATTTAATCTGAAACCCCAAATTTCTTGTAGGTTTAGATAGATGGTTCCAGTTTTGGTTCCATCCACCGCCCGCCACGCTCTTCAGCCAGATTGAATGGTAGTTCTCAGATCACTTTCTGAAGAACAATAAGGGGGCTGTTTTTAAATACTGGGCTGCTTTGTCATTCAACTGGCTACATGAAATAGTTGTTCCTGCTTAAAACACAGAAATTGCAACTCAAACAGCAAATTAGGATCTAAAACTCACTTAGAACGGTGTAAATCAGGAATAATTTCACTAAAAATCAATGGTGTGAGGGGAGTCAGACCCCGCACCGTTTATATTCTCCCTTATCTCACTCCATTCTGCTAAGGTTGTCACCTGCACCAGCACACAAAAAGCACACGGCCAAGAATCACATAACCATCAATCTAAAACACCCACTGAATGCACCATGTAATCCAGCTAACAGTTGTTACCATGCTATGAAGCACCCAGCAGAACCTCAGGGCCCTGGGCCCAAATGACTAACATCCTGTGTACACCAGTTTTAATTAGACATCAAAAGCTGTGAGAAAAGCGATCCAGCATCCATTTCAAAAGCTCTGCAGGCTGGAGCAGAACCACTTCAGTACAAGTTACTTGTTCCTTGAAAGCAGCAGTAGGCGAGGATGCAATAAAAGCCCCACAATCCTGTAGTATTTGCGGATGAAGATAAAATGATTTAAAATAATGTTTCTCTTAAAGTACATTTTCCTTTCATGGGAAAAGATAATCTAGGCAGCAAGCCTAGTGCCTGATCCTGTGAGGAGCTGAGCACCCTAAATGCCCTCTGATTTGGACTTTTGTCCTGCTGAAGTCAATAGGAATAGGGCCAGACTTTTAAAGGTATCTAGATGCCTAAAGATGCTGGCTAGGGGGATTTTCAAAAGCACCGAGATGCTTATCTTAATGGGAGATAGGTACTTAGGCACTTTTGATCCCATCAGGTGCCTATCTGCATCTTTGGTGCTTTAAAAATGTGCCTTTTAGAGTCTGCAGTGATGGATGCTGAAGGAATATAGTGGATGGGGAGAGAGACCTCAGTGGGAGTTGAGAATACTCAGCTCTGTGTCTTCCAAGAGCAGGTCCCAAGTTTTGACCTGTTCTGGTGTAATGTGCGTGCATCTCAGAAGGCTCAATAGCCAGTCAGATTGTTCTTGTTCTCTATGCTCTTTTACAAATGTCTTATAACCCAAGGTCTCCCCGACCTTGATGGGGCAACTGGAATAATCTTTATGTCAAGAAGAAATGTCTTTGAATAGTTTCTCCAATACATTAAGCACAAACATCCATTCCTTCAACATTACACGTGTGTCTCTTCTTCCCCCATCTACTTATTTCATGAACAAATATCTCTCTTCTGGACAGTAGAGGGAAAACTCCATGCTGTGTTTTTTGAATTATTGATGGATTGTAGACAGCATTTTGTCCCAATTATATCTTTGTGCTGTGGCTACTCCAGTGGTTTATTGGAATTGATAATCTTTTACACCAGGAATTCTATCATTTGGTAAACAAAATTGATTGGCCTCATCTTGGTGTGTAAAGGCCTGTGTGACATCTTCCCATCCCCAGAAGCAGCAGCCCAGTTGACAAGACTGAGGAGGCAACAATATGGTTGGATCAGGAATGATGAAACGCCATACCTTCCTTTTAATAAAAACTACCAATTTCTGTACATTAGACACTAAAGCAGCTTGCCCGTTCACTGGTAAGTACAACGTACAGTGGACGCACAAGAATTTCACAGCAGCTTTACATTAAGGATATAGCGAGCCTTACCCCCAGGCAAAACTGCTACTTCGTCCTGAGTAAGGGTTGCAGGATTAGGCTTTCTCAGGAAGTCAATGGCAAAATTCCCACTGATGCTAATGAGAGGAGGATCAGGCCCTCTGTGTTTCAAAAGCAAGGGATATCCTCATGGAGGTGGAAAATTCATGCTCATGGCAAATGTGGTCAGCCCCTCTGTATGAATTGCCCCTCCATCACCATCATGATGTACAGAAAAGCTGTTGGAGATGGGTGTTGCACTGGAAGTTTAGTATTCAAGGATAAAATCCTGAGACCAATGCTCCCCCTTCCTGCCCTCTTTTATTAATCCTTTTAGGTCAAGACACTCCTGGTCTCTGTCTGGCACTTTACACATACCTAAAAAAAATTTAAAAACAGAAAATAAAAATCTATTTATTGAGTGTTTCATGACGTGGTGAGCATCCTCAGATACATTTCCTTCCACGAGCCTAACATTTCACAGGAGGAGAGCTAGCAACCTTATGCCACGTTGTCAGGTGCCCCGAGTTGGTTTTTCAGTTCTCCCACTCACTGATTCTAGAATCAGTTGAGTCCCTGGAACAAGTTAGAGCAGCCCAACAAGTCTGGAACAGCCCTCCTAGAGACCACTGCACCAGCTCAGTATTGCCAGAGCACTGGCTGCAGCCCCTCCTGCCGCTGGCCTGTCCCAACACACCCCGTATACCAGCAGCTGGCAGAGGTATGGCTATGCTTCTTTTACCACACCAAGGATCCCCTACCTGATACCAAATGCCCCTTTAAGGCAACTCTCTAGCTTCTCAATGCTGCCAGGGATGAGCAAAGCAGATATAAAGGGAAGGGGGAGGAGAGGGCAGGTATTTGTCCCAATATTTCCTTATATCTATGTAACTACAATGTACAAAAGATACCCATAATAACAAGGCTGTAAATTCACTACTGCTCTTTGGAATTAAAAACAAAGGAAGTAACAAGTGTGGCTTTGGCTTTTGGTGCACGATCCCCTGCCAGCCTCCCTGGTATAAATGTACCCAGCCCCAATCTCATCTCACGCACAGGGGTAGGAAAAGATCATGAGGCAGTGACCTCAGCTGGGATGTTACTTTTAATTTCATCTGCCCTGTTGTTTCTTTGCGCTTGCGGGTGAGGGAAAAACGGAATTTCCTCCTGGCCAGTTAACTTCCCTTTTTTAACTTTGTTTTTAGGTTTGCCCTTTCCCAGATGAGCCCAGTACACACATTCAGGCTCACCGGGAGGAGTGAACTCACTGATCCGGCAGCAGGTCGCTTGCCAAGTATCCCCCGGCGAACAGTTCGCCGTGGCTCTATTTTTAATATACATTGCTGACCCTAATGATGGTCTATTGAGATGAGGGCAAGGAATGTCTGATCAAGTGGAGATTAATTTTTTACTGTGCTGTCTGGAAATGCATGAAAATGCACTCCTTTTTCTATTTAGACTTTCAGGATGCTTTGATTGATTGACTAGTTTACAAATGAAGGTGATAAAATTAGGTTGAAGACCACATACATTTCTTAAAATGAGGCTGGCTGGTTGTGGAGACAATGAGGTTTGGACAGATTGTATTGCTGGTTTAGGCAATCTTCTGAACATGTCAAGATTTATAGACCTGTACTGTAATGTTACAATTGCAGCTCACTGATATAGGTTTCTTTTCAAATTCTTTCCCATTTTATTTGAAAAAGGCCATTAGAGAGTTATAGACTATTGAAAAAGCTTTTTCTTTGCTAACCCTTAATAAACTCTTCCAAACAAGGACTACTGCATTTTTATATTAAATTTAGATCAAAATCTATAAAACTTGCTGTCCCAGGTTTGGATAATTTGATTATTATTATCTAAATGGATTTATAGTTCATATTGTTTTGCAGTATACTTACACAGTAAATAAAATGTAAGTTAAGGTTTGTACAAGATCTGAAGACACACAGGATTTTTCACTTTTTAGCTGGATTTCCCAGTTTTTGCAACCAATGATGAGAAATTATAAAAACAAAATACTCAAAGTGGCACTGAAATTAATGTTGCATTGAGCTAGAAACAAATCACTATTAACATTTCCTTTGTCTCACTGTAACAGAAATATCCACAGAAGCCATGGGATTTTTTTTAATAAAACAGACAAGATTTACCAAACAAATGAAAACACAAGACAATGGGATTCATGCAAAATTAAAAACCTTTATGACATTAAAAATCATTACATGAGAAGAGGAATAGATAAGACATCAAAGTTCTTTATGAATTAATAATCAATTCTATTTTATACATTTTTGCCATCAGAATAATGTTATCAAATAACTTTGCATGTACTGAAGTACTTGATAAGGGCTCTGCATGAAGCTGAAATGAAGTTGTTTGTGGATCTCTTCCACCTGAAACCCCTCTGAGATGTGGCTGATTTGTGTGTCTAAAGATCACAAGGACTTGGAATGGAGGTTGTGGCAGACTTAAGTTGTGCCCTTCCCCACATAATCATCTAGGAGCAGCTCTTCTGACACTAGTGAACTCTACAAATGCTAACAACTCAGAGCCATATCTGATCCTTCTGAGGAAAAACCCACGAGAAAGGGACAAAAGACACCCCCTTCCTATGTCCCCATTCAAACAGATTGCCCCACTCCGTCTCTCTTTCACCAGTGAAAGCAGAGGGGAAGATTTGACTCTTACTGAAGACGACTTCCATTTTCACTCTGTGACACCTTTCACCTGCAAGGATTCCAAAGCTCTCGACAAACTTTACATTCAAGAATCTTTGCAGCCACAAAGCATGTGTCCACCAACTTTGTGGGTATAACTGGCCTCTGATGTCGCACAGGCAACATAGGGTGGGATCACACACTTTCGTGCAAAATAGTTGCACTTGTGCCACAACTGAGTGCACGTACACATCACGCTGTTAATAGCTCTGCAGTTATAAATGTGATGAGCTACCTGATACCTGAGGGTGCAGTTTTAGAGGCCACTTTGGAAAAGTTGGCCCTTTATTCAATTTGAACTTCAAGGATGAATTCCCCACTATACGCTGGGTCACAGGGCTGGGGTGGCATGAAGAGGCTCTAATATCTTTGAATTTGACTGGGGGAGGATTTCCCCCACCACAGGCACTGGAGAAGACCGCCATAAAGCCACCTTCTGAGTACACCCTCACACGCTCTGTTGTAGGGGGCATGCTGAGGATGGGGTGGAGGCAGGAGGAGTATGTTGAGGCTGGAGCTTCGACATGCAGCTCTGTGGAGATTCCGAGCAGTGCTGTGACCCATAGGACAGCCAGGGGAGGCTGCCATAATTTAGACAGGCCCTCTGTCTAAATTATTTTTGGGGGGGTCTCTCCAGCCCAGGATCAGGAGAGGCAAAAGTGATTTAAAGGCACAGCAAACCCATCTCCCTAGGCTGCAAAAAATGTGTCCCTCTTAGAGGCACTATACAGAATCTCATCCAAGTGCTTCTTTGGGTTCGGATTCTACCTCCATTGCTCACATTGAGTAGAACTTTGCTCCTCAAGTCAATGGGACTCCTCATTTCTCCATCTCTCCAGTACAGACCTGTCCACGAGGCAGTAGTCCAAGTTAACAGTTAGTTTATATGTGCCTTCAAGTGGAATGTCGCCTTCATCAGCGATTGTAGGCTTCGGACCAGCGATACCTACCTTGATGCTGATTCCATCCTTAGAATCATACAACACTCACTCACCCATGTTTAAGAAGTTGAAGGTGGGCAGAAAGTCAACAACCATACTAACCAAACTAAGGAAGAATCTGCCCCTCCCAAGCAAGAAGGTAAAGGAGTTCATGTGATTATAGGCAGCAGCCTCCATGCTCACCTGCCGAGTACAGAGGTGAGTGAACAAAGAAGTGTTAAGAACAGTTTATGTGACAGTGTATGATCCTGTCTAAAGGGGAAGGTGACCATCTACACTTATATCACCACCACTTTGATAAAAGTGTGATAAATCTTGTACAAAGTTTGCCTTGAGGTATCATTGGAAAAGTTGTAATCTGCTGAGTATTATGATCTTGTTATAATGTGTGTATTGATACTGTGTTTGGGGTTATGAAATTTTGCTATGTTTGTAACTCAAACATGTTGTGAGTCTGAGAAATGCCCACAGGTTAGCTCTTTAGGAATAACAAAAGAACTGTAAAGAAAGGGCCTCTGCCTGTCACCCCAAAGACACCTCAGACACATATGCAGGAGGTGCCAGCAAAATTTGCAATTCATGTAAAGGACTAATGGCAAAGTATATCCACCATAGAACTGCCTGACCCATGACACAGCCAAGATTTTTCCAGCAAAAAGGGTTAAGGTATATAAAGGGAGAACAAAAGCCCCTGGCCACTTCTTTCCTACCCCTTCTCTGGAATGATGAATTCTAACTAATGATGGGGAAGTTTCAAACAAAAGGACTGAGATCCCCAAACTATTTGGGCAACCCAGAGAGACTTATAGAAAACTAGCAGAGTTAACATCCCTGCTATCATTTTGGATTACATACTTTGATCCAACTCTAATTCTATTTGCTTTGACCTTTTAGTAACTCTCATTGCTTTTTTCTTAGTTAATAAATCTTTAGTTAGTTTACTAAAGGATTGGCTACAGTGTTGTCTTTGGTGTGAGGTCCTGAGCATCCATTGACTTGGGTAAGTAACTGGGGCTGGAAGAACCTAATATGTGGTGATTTTTGGTTTTAATAACCTTTCATCATGGAAGTCCTGTTTGTATAGGTAGTAATATAGGCTGGAGTGTCTAAGAGGACTGTCTGAGGCTCCACGTCAAACTAGTGTAGCAATCCAGGAGCACACATTTGTTGCTGGTTTGGTTAAGTCTAATTATAAAATATACCACCGGTGTGGGAGTGTCTGCCCAGTTTTTTGACAATCTGGGCTGAGATTGGTCCTCTCAGCTGTGACCCTTACCAGGCATGGTGACAAATTGGCATATGCTTCTGCATACACAGTGGATGGTAAGCTTTTGATTCTCATTTATCAGGTGCAGTAGAAAAAGAGCCTTAAACATGTGTCTTTGTATCAAAGGCTTGGCATGAGGCTTGAGGCCTGGGCTAAAGTAGTGGTCAAAGCTTTGCTGATATAAAGCAAAGTTAAGTTGTGAGCAAGAGGCAGGCCCTGCTCACATAATCTGGTGAGTTCAATCCTTGAGGGGGCCATTTAGGGATGTCTCTTCCAACCCTGATATTCTATGATTCTAAGAACAGGGCTGGTATTTCAGAAATATACATTCCTAAGCAGCGCTAGGCACTCACGCAAACACATTCCAAATCGTGGTACCAGAATATCTCGACACCAACCACATTCCCCAAAGATAACAGGAACATGGTGACCCATCCTAAAGATAGGATGTTTTAACTGAAACAAGAGGTACAAGGTAATGGGTAGGGGTTAGCTACGTCAGAAGGTGGCACCTATTCAGAGGAGCAATACGTAACTTGTTTGTATCAGGGTATAATGAGGTATCTCAGAGGGAGTGTCTCTGTCTGACTAGGGTGGAACAGAAAGTCCCGCTGTTCACTGAGCTGATCCATTGTTATGGGCATACACGTATTAGTGATCCAGTAGAATCTGCAGGATACTAGTACCGTGCCTCATCGACAATAAACCTGGCTGGGTGCCTTCATACCTTAATGGATCTTGTGGTTATCGGACGATTCATCTGAGGTCAGCTGTGCCAGCTACCTGCGCAGAGCTGGGATGGCATACAAAGGGAACACATGCCGCCAAACATCTAACCACATCAGGTAGAAAGTTGCTAGGGGAGGAATGATGAGATACGTGTCTAGAAGGTGCACAATGCCAAAATATTATTCATTTAATATTCAGACAATCAGAACATCTGGGTCAGTAGCCAAGCTCTGCAACCTTCTATGTCAGTGGTGGTTGCTAGATAGTCCACGTGTCCTTATTTTCCAAGGACAGTCCCTACCTTGGGGTATGTTATCCATGGTGCAAGGGCTAGTGGTGTTTAATTTTCATTTTTCAGCCTGTTGGAGCTTGGTGGTTTTGATTATTCCATGGGGTTGTTGCGTAAAAAGCTTATGTATAGATAAAACAAAACATATTCTGATTGGTTATTCAAGCTAATCTCTTCACTTTGGAGGCAGAAGTTCTTTCTTTCCCTGACAACATCAGGAAACCTTACTGGAAGAGGAGAGTTTGTTGGGAGTGGTGTGCCAGTCAAAGGCTCTGCTTTGTTCCCTGATACAGGTGGACATTGTTGATTTATTTTCAGGTGAATAAACTCTGAATATTTGAGAAAAAAGTATTAGCAAGCACCAATAGAAATGCTTTCTAAAACTAATGTGGTAACTGCTAATCATTACTGGGCTCCTTTTCTCTTTTGTTGGTTGTTAATTAGAAAAATACACTGTCAATTAAAAGAACAGCAATAAAGCCAAGGAAAGCAAGCTTGCATAGGAGAAAGGACCCGAGCAGTCCTAACTTAAACATTGTTACCTTACTGTATCTGTTTTAATAAACTCAGAAAAGCAAGTTTGCCCTCCTCTCCATCCATGGCAATATGAGAGACTCCCTATAATAGCTCTCAATGTGTTCTAGAAATATATGAAATCTTGGAACACAGGCATTTAAAGGTTTAGATACGTTTGGAATACAGCTATTTTTCAATTTTATAAGCTAGCCAATCCAGGTGCCTGTTAGTTTACAAGTGTCTGCCATCTTTCTCTGGCTGTCAGTGAAAATAGACTGATGGATCACTTCCCTGTGTCACTGCTCTAGACTGGTGACAATCAGTGAAATGATTGTGTCTGCCTCTACCCATATCTGTAATAGATTGCCTAAACCCGAAGACTCTCTTTCCCAGTTGATAGGATGGAACATTGGACTGAAATCACTCTCGATGAGGAGGAGTCAGGACCATTTGTTATTTACTTCTTTGCTTGCTTCTTTCTTCTACCCTGCTTGAATTGTCCCACAAGAACACATTATGGTAATCAGACAGAATGTATGTATAGGAATCAATCAAAGGGAAAGCCGTTACAAGAGTTATGACATTACAAAGTCTGTTTGTAACTTTTGATTTATGGAATTTTTCTGTTTTATAAATTGAGAGTGAGGCATGTTGGGATGGCTTAACCCTTGAACTCCACTAGGAAGATGATAAAAAAAAGAGGAATTCAAGAATTAACACAGCACCCATAGGACCAATCTTCACTTATTCATTATTGTTTGATTACCACATGAGAGGCTGCCTTTATTTGCCTTGTCTTTCTGGCTTGCAAATGTTTTTGTTTAAAATGTATTGTCTGTTCAGCAGCCCCCAAGTGAAGCAGGAAAACAAATAGATGCAGTCCCTGTCCAGAAGAGTTTATGCTCTGAGGCACTGATCCTGTGAACACTTGTGCAAATGTTTGACTTCAGTGGAACTACTCATGTGCTTACAATTAAATACATGCATAAAGAGTTGCAGGATTTGGGCCTAAGGCCTGAAGTCAATGGGATTACTTACCTGGTCTCAATCAAAACATTTTAGCACATGCTTAAGTCCAACTCTATTCAGCAAAGTTCTGAAGCATTGTCTAAAGTTAAGCAGCTGCTTAAGTCCCATTGACTTAAGCACATCAATGGGACTTAAGCACATGCCTAAAGTTAAGCAGATGCTTTGCTAAATTGGAACCCCACAGCACATAAAGTTAAAGGGACTTCTCACATATATAAAGTCAAACACATGCATAAGCGTTGCACAACGGGGGCCTAAATGCAGACACGACATGGCGGGGGAGAGCTACAAACAAACAGGTAAAGGGAGGATGAAGGTAGAATAATAAGCTTATGTGGTTGTTTAGATTCATTATATGACTGTCTTGGTGGATCTGATGTATGTAAAATACGCAGTATATACTTATTTTCTCCCTCAATCTAAATGCTAGCTTTACAATCTGACTAATTTATCAAAGCTGCCTTGTTTTCAGAAGGGCATGGAAGGAACTTAAATTCCCAGAACATACTATACTTTTATCATCAGACAGCCCTTTCTTCCCAAAAACCCTCATGAACCAGCTAGCCTCTAATGTAATTATTATATTACATTATTATATTATCCTCCAAAATATAGTCCTTTCTCTGCCACGATGGTTTAGATCCCAGACATGCTATTGTCTAGAAACAATGGATGTTCTTGGAAAGAAGTTGTTTTCCCATTCCATTTTAATTGGGTCTGGTATCTTAAACTGTGGAATGCCCTATTTAATAGTTGCTGCATTCCACCCCAGAGAGAGATGCATTTAATTGGCTCCTGTATGAGTGTATACATAAGTCTGGTTTTCAGATAGATTAAGAACCAACAGTGCTGGTGAAGTCTCAAAAAGCTTGTATCCAGAATTTAAAAAGCCCATATTTTAGTGCTCCCTAGAGAAAGAAGCTTGACCAGCATGGGAAATATTGTAAAACCCCCTTTTTGACTCTTTGCATCATTTCATATATATGAAATGGCAGAGGCTCTGAAACTGAGTAGATGAAATGGACACCCCATCTGCAGGGAGCCATAAGGATAATGATCCCCTTGGAAATGTTTGACTTTTTTTTTATTTTTTTTGCAGAAAAATTATTCAGCATCCCTAAAAAAAAACACTGTAAAAAAAAAATCCGATTTTTAGAAGTCCCGATGACAAACTTCCCAGCCTAGTGACTAGTTTGTACTTTCAAGGCTATCATTACAAGAAAGTGAAGTAGCAGATAACTTTTATGTTTTTTAATAAAAATGTGAGCTAGGTAGAGTAAAATCTATAGCATTCACCAGACAAGCAAGTTGCCACACACATCTCTTCTAATTCCTATGTACCCACATTGCAAAATTAGTGGAGAAAACACAGAACAGTATTTTGCCCATTGTTTTTTAGGTGTTGGGGGATTCTTTAGGGTGAAAGGTAGCATATAAAGGTAAATGATTAGACATGCATCGCACCAAATTTTGCTCTCATTTACACTTGTGTAAATCTGCATTTGCTTTATTGGATTTCAGTGGGACTAGGATTTTATTATTACTTAATGTACAGCAATTTGGCCTTTATTGCTTTTTCACTGTGTCCTTTCTATAAGATTCTTCATAGAAAAGTAAAATTAAATTAAAACCTGTGGAAAGTGTGTTTTAACCACTCCAAAAATGCTGGTGGATTTGCTATTAGGCACAGACACATTCCAGCAGCATGTTAAATTAGGTGTCTCCAGTAAGCATACCGTTTAGACTTAACAAAACAGATAGCACAAGTTACATTAACCTCATGCCAGTTGATGATTTAATACATATTTGGGGCCTGATTGTGCTCCCATTCAAGTGGACAAAACTTCCATTTAATTCAATGGGATCAAGAACTGGGTAAAATTAATCTCTTTGCCAAAGACCTGTCCAAGGCCCCCATAATAGGTCTGCAGCAGCTCTGAATAAGTTGCTTTGGACGGGAGCTTTGAACCAATGCTTACAACTGTAAAGGGAAAGTGGAAGGACCATGCTTCATCTCTGCAAGCCTGACAAAGGATTGAGGGCTGAATTTCATTTCCAACCCCCCACATAATGCCCAGCCTTTCTGTGGATTTCATAAATTTCACCCTCTAATTAATTATCACTTTATGGTATGTCTAGAATGCCCATCACGGAAAAAGTTAAGCACTGTGGCGTCCCTTCAGCAAAGCATTTAAGACTGTGCTTAACTATAAGCACGTGTGTAATCCCATGCCTATTTAGCAAAGCACTTAAACACGTGCTTCTTTTTAACCACATACATATAACTGATTGGCTTAGGGGCTCTGCTGTTTTGGGGCTTAGGTAACTACACAATAGCTACTGTAGACTTTTCTCAAATAATTTTAAAACCCTCATTACGTGCATTTTTATTCAATGGCTATTTCAACAACATACAAGGAACATAATAAATGTTTCCCTTAGACTCACTGTACATTGAGTACATACCAATTAATAACTAAAAACACAATACAGAGGTTTAATAGGGATGATATAGATATGTATCTATTACATCGTTGTTAATCCTCTGTAAATATGTTTTTAATAACCCTGTGGTATTTAGTCGACATACAATAACTGTCTCATTAAATCTAAATTAAATGCATGATTAAGCTTATTAAAAACACTTAATTTAAAATGTTGCTAACATTCTTCATAGTATGTTCCAGCGTTGTTATGATCATTTTTCGGAATTCAGATTGACTGGGTTTAGAGAAATCCCTGGTCCTATATGCTATACAGTACCTTCTTCTGAATGTCCATTAAGAGACCATGTAATTTCATGCTATCGTTTTATAAACTAGTCAATGAGATTTATTTGTGGGGAAGAATGCTCATGTACCAAAGAGAAAGGATGCTTTTCAAAGGTCCGTATTGCTTTTTAAAAAATAAAACAAAGGATCTAATAAAGGAAAAGGGGAAAAAAGACCTCTGTTGGAATAACAATAAAGAGAATGTTGCTGTACATGATTTTTCATTTATGGATAGCTGGAGACATTAATATACTTGCCTATGGCTTGTGCATTACTATTCCCAGCTATGCAGAAATGAAACATGATTTACAGCAACACATTTTTTACTGCTATTCCATCGTATCTGCTGGCTTTTCTGGATTCGGATTGGCTGGCCGACTGTTAGAATGGGATGATGCTGGACTGCACAGTAGCCTAATGGGTATCAACAAATGCAGCAGGTATATGTGACCTGGGATTTTTGGGGTTTGTATACCCAGCAAGCCAATCACAATGCAGAAAGAACAATAGCTGAAGCTTTTACTGCTCTTTAAGTTTCCTCATTGAATCCCTCGGTAGCTGATTATATCACAGAAGTTATATTAAAAACACATTAAATGCCAACTAAATCAAGACTTTTCATGACTTTTTTAAAAAGCAATGAAATTCAGGACAAACACTATGCTATGCATGGAGATTACCACCTGGAGAGCAGAACCCTGCATTTCACACATTGTATTTTTCAAATGAAACTAAAATGAAGTCATGTGTTTTATTCATTTTATTATTTCCTGTGCTATTTATATTGGCATTTTAAAAACATACTGCAGGAAATTCTAATTTACAGCAATACTTTGCACTTCTATAGTACCTTCCCTGCAAGGCTCTCAAAGGGCTTGACAAGCATGAATGTATTTAGTTTCACCACACCCCTGTGAGGTACATAATGAACTATGAAGTGATTTATTTTTATGGCTACTTTTACAAATAGGGAAACTGAGGCACTGAAAGTTAAAGGGCTGGATTTTCCAAAGTTTTGAGCAGCTGCAACGCCAGCACCTTTGAATACCAGGTCTTTTAAATGATTTGCCCATGGTCACTCTGGAAGTGAATGGCAGAGCTGGGAATGGAACCTTTGAGTCTTTTTTTTATTTGTGTGTCTTAACCAGAACACCACCATTACCCCTGGTAAGCATAAGAACGGCCATACTGGATCAGACCAAAGGTCCATCTAGCCCAGTATCCTGATAGTGGCCAATGCCAGGTGCCCCAGAGGGAATGAACAGAACAGGTAATCGCCAAGTGATCCATCCCCTGTTGCCCATTCCTAGCTTCTGACAAACAGAGTCTAAGGATACCATCCCTGCTCTTCCTGGGTAATAGCCACTGATGGACGTATCCTCCCTGAACTTATCTAGTTCTTTTTTGAAGCCGGCTATAGTCTTGGCCTTCATAACATCCTCTGGCAAAGAATTCCACAGGTTGATTGTGGGTTGTGTGAAGAAATACTTCCTTTTGTTTGTTTTAAACGTGCGGCCTTTTCATTTCATTTGGTGACCCCTAATTTTTGTGTTCTGACAAGGAGTAAATAACACTTCCTTATTTACTTTCTCTGCACCAGTCATGATTTTATAGACCTCTATCATATCCCCCCTAAGTCGTCTCTTTTCCAAGCTGAAAAGTCCCAGTCTTATTAATCTCTCCTCTTATGGCTGCCATTCCATACCCCTAATAATTTTTGTTGCCCTTTTCTGTACCTTTTACGATTCCAATATATCTTTTCTGAGATGTGGCGACCACATCTACACAAAGTTTTCAAGATGTAGGTGCACCATGGATTTATATAGCGGCAATATGATATTTTCTGTCTAATTATCTATCCCTTTCTCAATGATTCCCAGCATTCTGTTCGCTTTTTTGACTGCCGCTGCACATTGAGTGGATGTTTTCAGAGGACTATCCACAATGATGCTAAGGTCTCTTTCTTGAGTGGTAACAGCTAATTTACAGCCCATCATTTTATATGTATAGTTGGGATGATGTTTTCCAGTGTGCATTACTTTGCATTTGCAAGTGTCTGCCATGTGTTCATAATACAATAAAACCCTATATAATAGCACTCAAGGGACCAACAAAATAGGGTGCTTAAGAAAGGTGTTCTTCAAATAACCATTAATGGAATAGAACTATACTCAATACATCTTAAAACAGGATGTAGGTTGCTAGAAAGGGTGGTCAGAGAAAAACGAGAGGGCTGCTTCAGGCAGTATGAAACACAGGGGCTTTGCCTTGCAGAACTTTGTGCCCACGTTTTCCTTGCTTTTGAGCTTTGTGGGTTTGTATCTCCCATATTTCTCTATGATGCTTGGGCTTTTTGCCTTCACCTGGCTCTGCACTGAAATGGTATTGCATTGAGAAATCTGCTTCATTGCAATGTGGAACAATAAAGCAAGGCAGATTTTCACCGGCAACTGGACCCATGTGTTCTCTGAAGATTTTGAATTTCAGCATCCCTTTTGAACATACCTGGACTGATTTGTGAATTATATCAAAATCCCAAACCAGGTGTGTTTTCTGTGAGTCTGGGTTTTGTTGTAAACATTGTGCACACCCCTAAGTAGAACCCATTAGTGTCTTTCTGCTGAATCAGCAGGTCCCTTGAAACAAACGTAAGAAATATTTATAATACTTCCTATGTATGTGTATACTCAATCCAACTTGGGTCTCCAGCTCTTTTGAGTCCTAGTGTTTCATCTGTTTAAAAACACAGAGAGATACAATGCCTATAGAAAAATCTTGGATGGATGGATGGATGCATAGATAGGTTTTACTAGTGATATGGGACTTCTTCTAAGGTTTGCCTTCTTCTAAGGTTGGGAGAACATGTTTTGCCTAATTTTGAAACCACTCAACTATTATGGATTTGAAGTTCCAGTCCAACTTGAATATCATCAGGATTGCATTCTATTTAGGAGAGGTTGTGGAGAATAGATCAGAGAGGGGAATGAGAGGAAAAAATGAAACACATACAGTGAAAAAGAAAGATTTAGAACAGGGAATGAGAAAGCAAAATAAATGTAAAGTAAAAGTGAATACAGTCTATGTACCACATATAAAACCCTGCTTGCGTCTGCCTCGCTTTTGGGGGGAGAACGGGTTCTTCTACTCCCTATATACATCACAGATTTCCTTCCAGAAAAAAATGGATCTTTTAAAACTAAACCTTCTTTAGAAAAAGAGAAATGGCTTAAATGGCAGATTAAAAGTTCCTGAAATCAAACAAATTTTGTGTGCCCAGGGAGTAGCTAGAAAGATTTGTGAAATCTCTGACTCTGCTGGATTTTCTCATCTCTTGCAGAAATTTCAAAGAACTCCCCACCACTGATGGTGAATTCACCTGTGTGCAGAAGGCCAGCACCAGGGCTATGTATCACTCAGGTTCCACTTCAGTCCTCAAAATGTGCCTTGCGCTGGCCCTCTGCACAAGGGTGAATTTCCCCTACTGTCAGCTTTCATGTGGGATAGAAATCAATTGCTGACAGGTTATTATGGCTGTGCTGTAAACTGCTCAGTTGGTTCTAGAGATGAGTGAGAACCGAAATCCCAGACACAAGCACTCCTGAGCTGTTAGGCAGTCCGGATCCTGTTCTGGATTTGAACCTCAATGCTGGTGTGTATAACGGACCAAGCCAAACACCCAGATCTTAACACCCCCAAACTTCAGAAAAATCCCAGCCCAGCTGAGGATCTGAACTTTTCAAATCAGGCCTATTGCTACTTAAGTCTGTCCTTTTTTGGGAGCATGGGGCAATGAAAGAATAATCCATATTAATAGAGGAAAGCCTTCCCATCCTCCTTTGTGCAGGGTCTACTTCTGGGGCACTACTTTCCCAAAGGGAACAAGGAAGGGAGGTGGATCTGACACCATCCTATGGGACTGGGTAAGCATTGGTACACTAAGTGGACAGTAGAAGGGCGAAGGATGCGGCTCCTGAGCTCCCTCTTAGGTGGTGTATCTCTGCACTAGCCTCTTTTCAGGGCTGTAGTTACACGTAACAATTTAACCCCAGGTGAAGCACCACTTCTCCTGCACACGGGAAGATGACTGGACTTTGCAGAAGGGGGCCCAGATTCAGACCCAGTGCAGTAAAGTGTATTGAAATCAAGGGGGTTGCATCTGCTTGCACCAGGTTCGGCCCAGTAGTTGTAATTCTTTATCACATGAAATGGAGAGCCCCATTTTCACAAGCAGTATCAATTCAGCAGTTGAGAAACAAGCAAAAAGGGAAGTGTCAGCAGCATTCACATTTCTGTATGTATTAGGTCTGTAAATCCAAGGTGCAAATTGTTTTTAGAATCTAAACGACACCCCTTATAATATTGTCATTTGTAATCAGCTCACTATGAAAACAGGGCTTTCAAAGGGTAAAGAAATCATTTGAACTTGTGATCTACAATAGATTTGAATATTCAGATAAGGTCATCGGTCAGAGCAGGGGTGACAGCTACGGTCAATAAACAGGTTCAGTGAGACAAAATCTTTTTGTCTATATGGGAATAGCTTGAAGAAGAGAGGTTCTCCAGAGGAATAAGAGAGATTAAATTTAGCTGTGTCACCATTTTATTTCCAGGATGCTTAAGGCATGAGAGAAGTGCTTGGTGGGACTGCCATGCTGGCATGCAGATCCTGCTGACGGTGTCAGTATGATGCCACTAGGTCAGTCATCCTGCCTCAGTCTGAATATGAGTTTGATGGAAAGTGATGTATTGAAGAGATTAAAGAAACAAGTTCTGGTCTAGCTTCTGACCATTTAACTCTTGATTGGCTGTATGAACACTTGAACAAAACGAGCAATAACAAAACAGCATCTCCTTTTGCAAGTTGGATACTTTTCCCTTTGGCATTTGGATATTTTGGCCAAGATTTTAAAAAATGACCAATGATTTTAAGTGCCTTAGCTTATGCATTTTCGACTGGACACATCTCAGATGCACCTGATCTTCAGAAAGTACTGAACACCCGCACCCTAAAAATCAGGCCCCTTCAAAGCGTCTCAAGTATGGCACCCTAAAACTATGGCACCCAAAGAGACTAGTTGCTTTTGAAAATCTTGGCCTCTATTTTAATGTTAGTAAAGAATTAGTATCATAATTAACGATACAATGTGGTGCTACTTGAAATTCACTGTTCAGCAGGAGAAGTATTGTTAAGATCACACGTAAGAAACTAAGGATTATTAACCTTTGCCTAGGTTATAAAATGGACCATTTGAGAACTGTTGCAAGTGAATATATTACTTTGATATCAATTGGATTATTGAGTGAGAGGTTTTACATGAAGTTTGGTATGATGATATATGTATGGTTACAAACTGTTTATGACAAGTGGAAAAGCCAATAAAAGGTTAATTCAGATTTAAGTAGATTTTCCCCCTTTGCTTTAGTCTGAGTTAATTTATGCATATGTAACCCTATATTTTTAAAAGGCACCACCTTGTTAGCTGTAATGAATAGAGACTGCTGAATTTATCAGTCAGACTACAGTGGCTGCATTTAGTTTGTAGTGGCATTTCCACAATCATCTCATTTTTAGGGGTACAGGATAAAAATACCCAAATGTCAGAGTTTCAGATGCAGGCTGGTTCTTTTAAATTCATTCCATGTACTTTTCTCCACAGTGCATTTGTTAAGGATACAGTACCTCCCTCAACCTGGATTTTCTGAGTCTTGTAAGTCAGTCTCAGCCTTTAAGGACCATCATTTGTGTGGGTAAATATTCATCTGCATTAGACATTGGAATAAAAGTAACTGCATCATTATAACTTCTACACCACAAATGCCATTCCAATGGACCTTGGTAATAATCCTAGCTTTGCCACAGATCCGCTGCATGATTTTGGGCAAGTTACTTCACTCTGTGCCTCTGTTTTCTCTCCCACCCTTTGTCTTCCTTGTCTGTTTAGGATGTAAGCTCTTCAGGACAGGGACTGTCTCTTACTATGTGTTTGTACCATGCCTAGCACAATATTGGGGCCTCTAAGCACGATTGTAATACAAACAACTGCTGATAAAAGCAACACTGTGTCAAGATAAGGGCCAGCTGTGAAGTTGGAATGAGGACTCCAACTTTTCCAAAGTTCAGGATGGGGGTTGAAATTTGAGAGTTTAGTTCAAGCCCATCTCTGCTAATATGTACCATCTTAAAGCGTTAGCAAGTCAGTCCTCTTTCAAATTTATAACAGCCTATGTTTAAAAACCTGACAAACCAAAATGTGCTCTCCATAAACTATAGTGGCACAATTCGCGCAGCTGTAATGTAGGTTGTGTCAGCATTTCCATTATACTGTACACTGCTATTTTTCAGGGGTTTAGATCTTGGCTATAAAAATCCATCTGGGGTTGAAAGTTGGCAAGTAAAAGCCTCAGCTAGGGAATGAATTTGTTTCAATCAAGTTTGAACAATAAAACCAATTTATAATATGGGACAGCACAGAAGAAAGAGCTGTGTTTGGGGAAGTATCTAATTTTTAAAATTTATTTTAAATCTTGCTGTTCATTTTGAAATGCAATGTTTTATAGCTCAGGAACCAAATTCATTCCTGGTGTAACTCTGTTGACTTCAATAGCTTATGACCAGTGGTGAGCTGGAGCCGGTTCGCACTGGTTCGCTAGAACCGGTTGTTAAATTTAGAAGCCCTTTTAGAACCGGTTGTTCCGCGAGGGACAACCAGTTCTAAAAGGGCTTCTAAATTTAACCAGCCCAAAGTGGCGCCTTAGGCGCCGACTCCATAGGTGCTCCAGCCCTGGAGCACCCAAGGGGAAAATTTGGTTGGTGCAGAGCATCCACCAGCAGCTCCCTGCCCCCCCCCCCCGCCCCAGCTCACCTCCGCTCCGCCTCTGCCTCCTCCCCTGAACGCGCCACTCTGCTCTGCTTCTTCGCCCCCCCCCCCCCCCGCGGCTTCCCGGGAATCAGCTGTTCGCACGGGAAGCTGGGGCAGGCTGAGAAGCAGGCCGTGGCTTGCCGCTTAGGCCTAGGGAGGCAGAGCGGAGGTGAGCTGGGACGGGGGCCCAAGGAGGGGGCGCGCAGGGGAACCAATCCCCGCCCCAGCTCACGTCCGCCACCCTCGGCCTGAGCAGGAAGCTGCCGCCTGCTACTCAGCCCTCCCCGGCTTCCTGCCAAACAGCTGATTCGCGGGGGGCGCAGAGAAGCAGAGCTGGGCGGTGGGTTCAGGGGAGGAGGCGGAGTGGAGGTGAGCTGGGGCCGGGTGGGGAGCTGCCGGTGGGTGCTCTGCATCCACCAAATTTTCCCCGTGGGTGCTCAAGGGCTGGAGCACCTATGGAGTCGGCGCCTAAGGCGCCACTTTGGTCCTGTTAAATTTAGAAGCCCTTTTAGAACCGGTTAGAATCATAGCATGTCAGGGTTGCAAGGGACCTCAGGAGGTCATCTAGTCCAACCCCCTGCTCAAAGCAGGACCAATGTTCCATTTTTATCCCAGATCCCTAAATGGCCCCCTCAAGGATTGAACTCACAACCCTGGGTCAATGCTCAAACCACTGAGCTATCCCTCCCCCTTGCGGAACAACCGGTTCTAAAAGGGCTTCTAAATTTAACAACTGATTCTAGCGAACCGGGTGCTCCAGCCCTGGAGCACCCAGGGAGTCGGCGCCTAAGGTGCCACTTTTGATGTGATCAGTGGGGGAGTAGCCGCTTCCCCTGCTCCCCCCTAGCTACGCTTCCCCGCCCCTAGGAGCCAGAGGGACCTGCCGGATCTTCCTGGGAGCTGCCCCAGGTAAGCACCTCTGGGACTCCCCACCTTGCCCCCTGGGCAGGTGCCTCTGGCTCTTAGGGGTGGGGTGGACACCCACTACGGTGGCCCACGAGACCCTCCTGCCTGGTTCTGGGGGCAGTCAGGGGACAGGGGAGGGGGATGGATGGGGCAGGGGTCCTGGGCGGGGGGGGCCGTCAAGGAAAGCAGAGGGGTTGGATTGGGCAGGAGTTCTGGGGGGCCAGGGTGGTGCAACGACCCCCTCGTGGGGTGAGGAGGGAACCCATTGTTAAGATTTTGGCAGCTCATCACTGCTTATGACCAAGATTAATTGGTCCCTATGTGTACTCACATAAATCTATACATTTCAGTCAAGTTTCTGACTGGTCAGTGCTTATGAGTGCAGAAGACAGAGGAAGGGAGTCTGCAGAAGATGTGTCCCCTCAGAACCCAAGGAGATGTTCTTTGTGATAGAGATGGGGTGTTCCAGGACATGCCCTAGGACCTGGACTGGTCTTCACATTTGTATGCATGTGTCCCTGACCCAATGCTCCCTCTCACCCTTGTGCAGCTTATCCAGGTGCTCTCTGGAGAGGGATAACTTCAGTGGGGTCAGGGAAGGGAGACAGTCTGTGGGGCTCTCAGCCAGAACACAAGGGCACACTAGTGCTGGTTTTGCAATATATGGTCATCAGTTCCCAAATGGGCAAGCATCTGGCCCTTGACTTAAACACTGCCAACAACCATTTAAGCTGCAGAAATTAATACCAAACCTAAATACACCTGCCTTTTTATGCTTTATGCATATATGTCTCTGTCTCCATCATTTAAAAACCCATAGTTGACAAACCTGAGTACAATTTAACAAATGAATGGGACTTGCCTGAGTCAGACCTACAGGACCTGGCCCATTCTCACAGAGGGCCAAACAGAATTTTCTGCTCATCCAATCCTTCCACAGAAGAAGCTGGTGTTCCACTCCTTTAACCTGCTGAACCCGTAAGATTTGCGAGGCTCTCTGGGGAGCCACAGGAGGCTTCTGCTGATGTCTGGAGAGCAAAGCTCCACATTATCCATGCATCCAGAGGTTTCTCTAAGCACTCCCTAGAGGTATAGTGGTTTTATGCACCATGGAAGGGAAAGCAGTGCAAATTAATGCATGCTTAGATTGTTTGTAGGTGGGGTTTAGAAAGCAATGTGGTTAGTGGGGCACCGATATTTTTTGAAGCTGCAGAGGAGATGATGACAAGATTTTGTTAATGGCCCAGGAAGAGACTGATGATGTAAACAAGGAGCGGAATAAAGAGAGACAAGGGAGGCCATCAGGCAGAACTCAGCAGAAAGCAGGGCCACCAGCTAATAGATATCTGACCCAGCCTCTCCAGGCTGACCAGCAAACTAGATCCAGTGCCAACCCTGACTTGAAATGGAAGACTTGTTGACCAGACAGTAAAAAGAGATAATCCCTAATCTCCATGGCACAGCCTGGGGAAATGTGCACTGCTGATGTCTCTGTTGGCTTATTCAGTGCATAAATAGGGAGCGTTAACCTCCAGGGTGTCCACTTAGCATCTTTCACAAAAGCTGTCCAGCTTCAGCTCCTGGGCTGTCCAACCACTGCTAAATTATTTCTCAAATTTGTGCTCCTTGGCTGCAGCTGGGACTGGAAGTAAAAGAGGTGAAATCGGCCAAGGAAGCCTGTCTTGACAAGATTTCCAGCTCAGTTTTACAGACCCAAGAGAGTTGATAGTTCAGATAAGCTTCAAAACTTCCGGCTCTTTCTCCAAACTAAGCCTTTGGAGATTCCCTGGTTGCTAGGATGTACTCACATCCTCAACAAAAAATGGGAAAGTTTTCTTCGTAGTTCTGGATGAACAGACAAGCAAAAGCTACATGTAGGTTCTGTTTCACTTAAGTGACTTAACACTGGTTTAGCGACTGTATATGCTATAAAGAAAAGGAGGACTTGTGACACCTTAGAGACTAACCAATTTATTTGAGCATAAGCTTTCGTGAGCTACATCCGATGAAGTGAGCTGTAGCTCACGAAAGCTTATGCTCAAATAAATTGGTTAGTTTCTAAGGTGCCACAAGTACTCCTTTTCTTTTTGCAAATACAGACTAACACGGCTGCTACTCTGAAACCTGTATATGCTATGTTGCCATTTCTGATTTCTGTGTTACCTTGGCCATTGGTGTAGAATAATCAAAGGGCCTGGTTTCTCATGGCTTGCACCTCACGGGGAGTCATTTACACCTGTGCAAAGTGGGTGTAAAATGTTGCCCAGGTGTGAATGACTCCCTAAGGGGCAAGGCAGTGGGGAATCAGACCTGTAGGGTATATATGGGAGCAGGAAGACATTGCTAATAACAGGAAGGTACAAAAGAAAAGCAATGATAATTAGGATTCACACATGGGCATTTTTCTACTCCCTGACTGAGTGATTGAAACTTTTACACTAGAGAATACGGACCAGCAAATATTGACTATTGAACAGGCACTTTCCAGTATGCTAATGTAACACCTGGTTATAACTGTGTGTTATATGTTCTTTCTGTGCATGCTCCCTCAAGGGTAGGAGTCTACTATTGCCACCAGTTAGGGGAAGTAGTTCGTTAGTTCTGTAGAAACTCATGCTTTGATTCTAGAGCTCCCAAGTTCAGTCCCCTGTGAAAATTTCAGGAGTCACCAATATTCAGCTGGCCAAATGTTTGTTGTATGCAGTGTTGTTGTAGCCATGTTGGTCCCAGGTTATTAGAGAGACAAGGTGGGTGAGGTAATATCTTTTATTGCACCAACTTCTGCTGGTGAGAGAGAGGCAAGCTTTTGAGCTTCCGCAGAGCTCTTCTTTGGGGCTTTGTTGTTATTACTAGATGCTTATCTCACAATAATGCCTCTGCTCCCCAAGCAGGATCTGTGATGCATTGTGTGAGAAGCTGTATAAACACATTAAATGATATTGTCCCTCTTGAAGAAAAAGATCCTAGGAATCACATGAAATTGAACTCATTGCCTTTATTCATGACAATATTCACCAATCAGTGACTGAAAATATTTGACTGTCTCTACAGTGTAACTTCTGTTGTGTCCTCTCTTGGAAGCTTACATCCTTCCCTTCCAGGGGTATGGACTGGATTACCTGCTGGGACTCTAACTGCTATACAGGGGTGGGCAAACTTTTTGGCCTCAGGGCCACATCTGGGAAAAGAAATTGTATGGCAGGCCATGAATACTCACAAAATTGTAGCTGGAGTGTGGGAGGGAGTGAGGGCTCTGTTTGGAGGTGTGAGCTCCAGAGTGGGGCCAGAAATGAGGAGTTCAGGGTACAGGAGGGGGCTCTGGACTGGGGTGGGGCAATGGAGTGTGTGTGGGGGGATGGGGGGTGAGGGCTCTGGCTAGGGCTGTGGGCTCTGGGGTGGTGCTGGGGATGAGGAATTTGGGGTGTACAAAGGTGTTCCGGGCTGGGACTGAGGGGTTTGGAGTGCAGGAGGGGGATCAGGGCTGGGGCACGGGTTTGGGGCATGTGGGGGTGAGGGCTCTGGCTGGGGGTGTGGGCTCTAGGGTGGGGCTGGGGATGAGAGGTTTGGGGTTTGGAGGGCGGGAGGGGGATCAGGGCTGGGGCAGGGGGTTGGGGCATGGGGGGAGGCTTAGGGATGCAGGCTCCAGACCGCTCTTACATCAAGCGGCTCCTGGAAGCAATGCCATGTCCCTTCGCTGGCTCCTACGTGGATTCACAGCCAGGCAGCTCTGCAAGCTGCCCCGTCCTCAGGCACCAGTCCTACAGTTCCCATTGGCCACAGTTCCCAGCCAATGGGAGCTGTGGGGGCAGCACTTGGAGCGGGAGCAGCATGCAGAGCAGATCCCCCTGTCTGCCACTACATGTAGGAGCCAGAGGAGGGGTCATGACGCTGCTTCTAGGAGCTGCATGGAACGGACCCCAACCCTGCTCCCCAGCTGGAGCGCCGCAGTGGGGCAAGTCCCAGACCCCACTACCCAGCAGGAACTTGAGGGGTAGATTAAAACGGCTGGTGGGCTGGATTCAGCCCGCAGGCCGTAGCCCGCCCCTGTCCTAGAACAATGAATAAACTACAGTTTCTATCCTTCAGTCAGAATCCTTCACATTTATGCTGGGTTGTGAACCATCAACAATTTCATACTTTGTTCAGATAAAGGAGCTAAATACATTTTCTCCTTGCTATGGGGCCTTGTAACCAGAGACGCCGACTTTGTGAGTTCCCAGGGGTGCTTGACCCCCCGCTCCTCCCCTGATTGCGGTGGGCGTGAGGCAGTGTGAGGGAAGGGGAGGAGCTGATCGATGGGGCCCGCTGGTGGGCGGAAGGTGCTGGGAGGGAGGAGGAAGAGCTGATCCGCAGGGCTGCCAGTGGGTGCTGAGCCCCAGAGCACCCACGGAGTTGGCGCCTATGCTTGTAACTCCTGGAAGTGCGCATAAGCCTAAAAAGGAAGAATCACTGGAGGGACCATGAAGACTTCCACTGTTGAGGCCTCTGTCGAGTCAAAAGAAAACCCACAGCCCCTTTACAATGAAGTAAGCCATGCAAGGTCAGAAATTTGTCTCTGAGGCCAGACCAGCCAAGTCAGCAAAAATTCACCCAGCCTATGGTAGCTGGCCACAGAGAATGGCAGGTGAGTGAAGTGCTCAGAATAATAAGCTCTCAAGCCCCCTGGTAGTTTATGTTTGACTCATCAGACAGTTAAAATGCAGATCCGCAGCCAAGCAACACTTTTTTTTTGGAAGGGGATTTACTTACAGCCTGAGGCAGGAATAGTTTCCCTATGTGGCCAAAGATCTTTGGCCAACATTGTCAGGATGCCCTCAGAATACCAGGACCCATTTGGGGTTTTGGTTTAATTGCTGTTACCTGGCTACCTCCCAGGCAGGGGGCTAAGGTTCACCTGTGCACCTGTTCAATAGATAGCTGCATGCCTTCATTTCCCCTCTGGATTTATTTTCAAAAAGTTTGTCTCCTCTTTTGAGGCTGGCTCAGGGCTCCTGGCAGGAGTTAGCTCCACTCTTAGCTTGGGAGAACCCTACAACACTTTGAGCAACACCATTCATTTCCACCCATTTTCTTACAAACAAACACAGCTTGTGGCAAAATAAGTTACACTCCTGGAGCTCTTGAACATGCCCCCAGCTTTTACACTGAATCTGTAAATATGATCACAAATGACGCAAAGGTACAATCTGTCTTTTCTCCCAGGCTGCTGTCTGTATAGATTTTCAAGCACCATAGCCATATTCCATATAGCTGCATCTCCGTTCACTTGGAACGGATGGAAAACCCTTTTCGATTAATAGATTTCACTATGTCGGAGACTTACAAGGTAATAAACCTGGGTTCCTGTTACTACAACAAAGCATAAGGCAGAATTTACATGTGAGAGGGTGTAAGTAGGTGTTTGAGTGATGGCAGAGGAGGGTGCTGGACTGGATGAGAGGGCAGAGGGGGATGAAAGTGAGAAATGAGGGTAAGAGGAAGGAGAGAAAGTGAAGGTATAAAGAGGGGATGCAGAGAATAGTTAGTAGGGCATGTGACACAGGGAGGTTATTTACTGATAATGGGGAGAGGTTGTGGGAGAAAAATGAGCTGGAGTTACAAACTCTGGACATGGACACAAACTTTCACAGAGCTCAGGGGTGTTTGAGTACAGGGGTTTTAGTTCAAGTCTACCTCTAGATTTCAGAGGTGGAGGGAAAAGAAGAAGATGAAGGACTGAAACAAATGAACCTTCCCCAAAGTCTAGGGGTATTGGATCTGGGATTATGGCCTGGGCCTGTTTGTAATTTCATCCCTAATGTTTCTCATCGCGGGATCCCTTTCTCTTTCCCCTACACATATGGTGTACAGACAGATTTTCATGTTTATGGCCTAAGGAATTGTGCATTTTAAAGAAGACTTGTGCTTCTTGTCATAAGACTGGGAACAGTGGTGAGAAATTGCTGTTCCAGGATGGCTGTTATTTTAGAGCATTTTCTTTTCCCCTCTAACACAACTGGATACTTGAGCCAGTGGCGGGAAGGACCACCATCTACCACATTAGTCACCACACTTGATAGATAGTATTCCCAAGCCACTGCCATAGATGCTGTTTGGAAATTGCAAATCCACGCTGCTGCTGCTGGGTCCAGCCCAAAAGAATTAATTTATAACCATGCGTATAAATTTCATAGGTAGTATCATTGCCATTCTGCATTTGACTTATAGTACATATGGAGTGTGGCTTGTGGCACAGAAGCAATGTCGCTCAGTGTAATTCCAATGACAATCATTCTATCACTGTGTTATCAATCAATCAATATGCTGTGGTAAATTATCAGGCCTCACCTCTCAAAAGTTGAAGGAGGTGGGTACTGTGTTCCAGGTTTGCTGATTATGCTGACTCATGCTGATATCACTGCAGATCATGCACAGCTGATTTTCCACAGCACTCTGATCCACTGAATGATGTTTCTCAATTTTAAAAAAAAATACACATCCGTCACCCAGACCCTTCTTACAGCTCCATTAACTTGCTGTAGGTTAAACCACCTGACCTTTTTAAACCAAGGATTGTTTGCAAATACTATAGTAAACCTAACACTCTGATTGCAACTGCGACAATCCAACTGGAGCCCAGTATATCTGAAAGCCTCACCAAAATGCTATGGTGTATATCAGTCCCTCCCAAAGGCAATTGGCCTCAGGAAAAATAAAAAGAGTAGGGGCTCAATACCACTCAGCGAGCATGTAACTGGCTTTGAAAGTGCACTGCTGAGAAGAAGAATGCTGAAATATTAGGGAGCAATAGCTTGCAGAGAAGGGAAGAGGTTTTGAAATCAATGGAAAGTCATTTTGGAAAGTAGAGAGTTATATAGTTAAGCAACCTATTGTTCATTGTAATGAGAAAGCATGACTATTCATGAGTATGCTACAGTATGTGGCTTACCAACTACCCAATCAAGGGACAGGCTCATTCAGCCATGATTGAGGGCAATACCCATAATATTTTATTGCTATTAGGCCTCAAAGTTGCATGTTTTTATATAGACTATAGGGTGTTTAATAGCCATGCAAAGCTAAGACTTTCTTGCATACATTAGAGATGGACATAGGAGGATAAATCCTACTGCAAGTTGCCTACACTAGCTCTTCCATTATAACTGGAAATATGTAGCCAGGCAATAGTGTGTCATTTGGATCCATCTGAATGGGTTGTGTATGCATGATGTTGATCTCATCCGGTTTGTAAAACTGTAAAAAGCTCTTCAGAAAAGAGTGTCAGAGAGGCTTGGGACTGCAATTTTTTGCTGGAAATAAAGACAGCACTTTAAAAAAGGCAGGAAGAAATATTAGATTTATAAAGTATCCAGTAAAATAAAGAACAACACAAAATGGTAAAGGAGAATACTCCGGTTTTGGCGGAGTGAGATAAAGGTTACCATTTTGGTGTTATAATTTCTGTGAAATAATATTCAAATAATGTTATCTCCAGTGATGGGTATCATGCCACAAAATTCAGATTCACACCAGATCAGTGACGCTCAGAAGTCTGTCTGTGTGTCCTGACCTAGAAAGGGAACATTTTCAAAATTTGAGTCCAGATCCAGTTATGGATTTCAAACAACCCCAAAGATAGAGAGTGTGTGGATGTGAGGATTTGGTTTGTGTCCATCACTAATTTATGTTATAACCCTAATTTTTCAATGTGGGGGGAGGGATACCTCAGTGGTTTGAGCTTTCGCCTGCTAAACCCAGGGTTGCGAGTTCAATCCTTGAGGGGGTCATTTAGGGATATGGGTCATAAATTGGGGATTGGTCCTGCTTTGAGCAGGGGGTTGGACTAGATGACCTCCTGAGGTCCCTTCCAACCCTGATATTCTATGATTCTATTAAAATTAATAAGAAAAGTTTACAGAAAAGTAAATATTTCTGTATACTCCACTTTAAAGATGACAATATGTATGTTTACATTTTTAAACAACTATTGTTTACATTAAGAAAAGGAGTACTTGTGGCACCTTAGAGACTAACAAATTTATTTGAGCATAAGCTTTTGTGAGCTACAGCTCACTTTATCGGATTTACATTGAAATCCCTGTGCTTTAGGGTCAATTTTTCTTCTTAAAAAATGGAGCTATTGTAATACATTACTTTTCTGTGACAGAGGATTTTTCCCCCTTCTTCACAGTATGGAACTATTTGATGGTGTCAAATGTTTTTTGACTTTGATAAAAATGTATTGAGGGTCAAGATCCTCTCTTAATAGTTCACATTTCTATTTAATAACCTGCTGCAATGTCAAAAGATACAACCATCATATTGCAGGTCTAAGAAGTATTATGCGCTGCCATCCTATCTATTGATGCACATCAGATATGTCCATGTTATTCCATATTCTGTCCATTCCAAAGAAAGGCTAAAGGAGACAGAGGGTACAGATCTTGTTAGGTACAGCCTCTGACACTATCACTATCAATTGTCTTTTGCTAGTGCTGATCATCACCTCAATTATCTGGTGTCCAGCCTACCTGATAGGTTTTTGCAAACTATAACTCTTCTGTCGATGAACATGGAATAATGACAGCTGGGGCAAATGGACAGAATATAAAAGAGATCAGCCAAAAAGTATTATACACACATATACATGTATGTTTTGGTCTATAAATTAATCAAAAGCTAAAACAACACAACATGTCCTGTGTTTTCATAAGACTCCAATTTACAGTATACTAAGCAAAAGGAATAGAGTTAATAGTGGCTTGATTATGTTCTTTTTTCCTTCTCTTTGTTATTAGAATATAATGTCTTGAAAAGCAAAAGGTAAATTTCAACAATTCGTGCAGCATAGATATGTGCAATCTATAGTGAAAGAAACCAGTTTTCACAGACATGTATAACCAGTTTGTTTTTAATGTACGGGATTTTGTTTTCTAAATTATTTCAATACAGAAATCATGAATCAAGGAGTAAAAAGAAATAAAAATCAAACAAGTCCTTAGAGAAGATGCAGTGGTATTTTAGTTGTATATTTTTTACTCACATAATATGCTACACAACATGAGAAAATGGATTTTAGTGCAATATTAATTGAAGTTTTGCCAGTATAAGGTTCATGAGGTTAATTTGAAAAAGATACATTACCGATATATTTATAGCATTTAAATAAATTAGGATTAAACTTTATACATCAATAACACAGCTGTTAAATAATATTTTTATTCTATGTAAATTCTATCCATTCATCTCTGTTGTATAACAAATGACCATAATTATAGGGCTTCATTGGTAGGAAGGTCATTGGTAATCTTGTAATTTCTCATTGGTGTAAAGAGAGAAAACAGAATTATTTGTGATGAATGTATTCAACCTTTTGCATACTTTGGTACTTTGAACCATGCATTAAAATGCAGCAAGAAATTAAGTTCTTCACTTACACAGCATTTTTAATCTAGTGCTGTTGATTTGTTATAACTAAGGCATTTAGAATGCTTTCGCTGAAGGTTTTCCGCTGTATATTTTGCATTTTCTTCCTTGAAAACAAATGAGGACTGAAGATGCAAAAAAAAAAACAAAAAAAAAACAAAACCCCAAACAAAAAAAAGTTACTCTGTGCCAGCCAGGTACAAACTTCAGGCACTTAAGATTACAATCTTTTCATTTTATTTTGCATCATGTACTTTTGTATTAATGAAGAATAATCAAACCAACCATTTCTTGAAACCACCAAGCTGTAAATAATGTATGAATGAAAGTAAAGAAACAAACTTCTGGATAAACTCCTTTTCTAGTAACCTGTAGCCAGATAACAAAAGAAGACACAGGAGTACTTGTGGCACCTTAGTCTCTAAGGTGCCACAAGTACTCCTTTTCTTTTTGCGAATACAGACTAACACGGCTGTTACTCTGAAAGAAGACACGTAGTTGAAATATTTGTCTGCAGGATTTCACTCACTTACTTTTATTGAGAGGTTTGTTTTCTATCAATAAAAGAGCAGAATCCCAGGTTTTTCTATAAGATTCAATCACATTTAGGAAGGGTGAATTTTCCAGATACATAACAATTAACCTCATGCTAGTAACAAAATCTTCCCCGTAGCTGGTGACGGTATTCTTAATTTATCAAGATGTACAGTATATGATTCAATTTAACTACTGCATTTTATACGTCTCATTATAGAGACATACCTATATTTTTTAGAGGAATATATGACGAAGTCACTATCTTTACATATGGGAATGAACACGGTATACTGATTGTTAATCATAGAGAGACAAATATTAGAATGAGAAGTATCCTATAGCTGGAGTGTAATTGCTAATACTGACACTGGAAATGTCTTTGGTAGCAGGGATTCATAAAAGGGAATTCCTTTTAATGAAGCTTGGATTTAATCCTATTATTCTAATAAAGTGTAATCAATTGACACAGAAAATTTGAAGGTCTAGTTCATCTTCTGATTAGATCTCAGTTGTTTTTTAAGGCGATGGATACTGTGAAAGAAACTTAAGTTAATGGGCTTTTGGTCCACTAATCCACACTTCCTGGAGTGAGTTTGAGTTTTGAAGGAGGGCAATTTGGAAGCTGTCTTAGCATAAATCTAAAGCAAGTCTGTGGCTGCCTAGGGGGAACAAGCCCCTCAGCATTCACCAAGACATGCTTCAAGGAGATTCTACTCTTAATCCAATTTACTCAGCCGAATAAGTCCCACTGCTTCAGCTTGCCAACAAATTAAAATCCAGCTTCATAAAAACACCTTGAATTTGGAAGGTATTGGCTAGCCCGCTAGACTTGAAACTTCATTTATTCTGGCTAACTTCTCAATTATCTTCCCAGCAGTGGAGATGTGTAAAAGTGAAAAAATCAATAGGATTCTATTCCCTTTTTATTGGAAAGGGAAAAATTAATGAGATAGGACACTCTCTTAATCAGAAATAAATGTTTTAATTCAGATAATGACATCGTTTTCCCTCGCTGAACGATGACAAATGCTGGGTTGCACCCCCAATAGAAGCAGTTTCAATTTTATTGTAAATATAAAAGGTATTGATCGGGGAGATGTACAAACCGTATTGCTTACAAAAGCCATTCGGGGGGACTGGGAAAACTATTAAGCACTGGGTCAGAAATCAATAAACAACACTGAAATGTAGCAGAGGTTGCCCTAGGCTTTGTGGCATCTTAGAAAGCCAAGTGGCAGAAATAGTGACAGAAATGTCTCTAGTGAAGCAATGTTAGGGATGAAGGGGTCAGGCGTTTAATCTCTTCTGAGCTTTGACAGGTCCGGGGAACAGAACTAATGTAGTCCTTCCTAGCTGCCTTTGACTTAAATACCTGCTGATTCATCGGACCACTGACTGAAATTATTGTTTTTGATTGTGCAAATATATTGGTACAGAAAATAGTGTAGGTATATTTTCTGGGAGACAGAGTAAAATTTGTTTATGTAAATAGGAGTTTTATTTTTCCTTTTTATGTATATAACACCCCCCCTCCCAAGCCTCTGAAATAAAGGCTCTGACCTCCTAGCATGCTATTTTTTAAAAAGAAGGTATTTTTGCACCATAAAAATAATCCAGTATGACATAATTTGTTGCAGTTTAATGAACAGTTTAATTTTTTTTAATCAGATGCAATTATTATTTAAAAACAAACTTCTTCCTTGTGCCAAAATCTCTTATTGTCCTTGAACAAATCAAAATAACCCCCACACCTCTGTTATTAAGTTGTTTTTAGTTTAAAAGTGGCATATCTGGTCTTTATTGGAATCTGTGAAAATATTCATAAGAATACATTAAACACTGAGAGTTAGTTACGTAAATGCTTGATAGAAACTGTCTAGAGCAAAGAAAAATACAGGTGAAAGAAGACTGTGCATGGAGGTGGGAGCTGATTTTTCGAACAAGACATTGATTTGAAAGATTTAAAGCAGGGTACTGAAACTTTTAACAACATCATTCTAGAAGCAGAGCCAGAGCCAAATAAATAAATAATAAAAGAGAGTGACTTTGCCTTCTGCTCCTGGAAATGCAGCTTCCCCCCTGACATGGATATGATTATAAGATTGGTTAGGGTCAGGTTACCCATCAGTAGCTGAAATGTTCAGGTGCTGAGGATTTCAGTTTCATCTCACCTCACATATTATGTCAGTTCCATGTCATTTTCATCACTGGGAATGATTTGAGGGCTTGCTGTCCCCCCTGTTATTGCGGTCACTTGACCTCAGATGTAACTTCTGTTTAATACCATCATTTTAACAAAGTCTAGGAGTAGCACACACACGCACACGGCCATCACTTGACCTTTCCCTGCCTGACACCTGCCAATTGGCTCTGGCGTTAGGTTCTGCTGCCCCTCCGCTTGCGACAAATGAATGTTAAGGCCTCAATGAATTGGTTCACATTTGAAGTTATATTTTTTCATTGCCACAAGCATTTTTAAAATTGAATCCCCTTTTTATATTTTGTCCTGTGGTAATGGTATTTTTCCCTGTTGCATTTAGATTCGGGAATATAGATGTGGCTTTGTGCGTAAAAACAATATTCAGACCATTTCCATGCTAATTTCAAATTCATTAGATTAAAAAAAAAAAAAAGCAAAGTACTTTTGTAGAATGTTACAAGAGGAATGCTTTACCCAGTCAAATCCTTTTCTCCTTCGTATTTAACTTGTGTGCCTGAATCCACAGAACTAGCTTTTAAAAAGGACTTGTAAAGCGTAGCATACTTTTAATCATGGTAGGATATGTGCTACAAAATTTAGGAAGCTACCGGGCAACTGATTAGTCAGGAGATATTATCATTAGCAGCTCCACAAGACACACTTGCCCAAACACAAAAGAAGGCACAGTGTATTGTATTTTTTCCTTCTTTATTATTAGGCTGCCATTAGAGTTGCTGGAGATAACAGGTTTAATGAGAGGGGACTACAGGCAGGCTTTTCTCACCAAGGGTTCCTGAATGTTGACGCTCACATTCCCATGTGTTCAACAAGCCACAAATTGATGACTTCCAGGTCCCCTTGCAAAGCCTATCTGCATCATTAGGGTGTTGTGTGTGTGTGTTTTGTAGAATAGGGGTTTGGAGAGGATGTTTTGGGGCCAGCGGAGGGGCAGGGGAAAGAGATTTTGTTGGAATTGTGCCAATTTGTACATTTTGGTCAAGATTTTTAAAAAAGGGATGCCTAAATTCAGGCTTCTAAATTCATATTTAGACACCTAAATAAGTGACCTAAATAAGGGTTTCACACTCTTTGAACATCAGGCCACTTATTTAGGTGTTTAAATATGGATTTAGGAGCCTTATTTAGGAAAAACTTGGTCTTTTGGCTTAATTATTGTCCTCCATTTTTGTGCATGAACTGAGAAATTGTTGATTGTAACATTTTACAAATCTAAATAATCAAAATATCGCTTGTTGTTATACACATGGAGAAGGTGCTCAGCTGCGTGGTACCTGGACTCACTGTACGTGGATGAAAAGTTTAGAACAACGCTAAGTTAACAATTTATTCCCTCAAAACAGGGAGCACATTCATTGAGACCAACCCACCTAACTACTCTGAAACAACTAGAAATGGTGAACACCAGCCAATAATCTCGATGCTAAGCCATTCCAAAGGCTGCAGTTAGCAGGAAGGTTGAGCAGAAATGCATCTTATATAGTGGCCACATAACTATAATATAATACAACTTCATATAATCCATTCACTGGACAGGTACAGCCCAGGGAGTGTAAGCTTTCCACCCTGCCTTGCCAGTATGCCTTGGAAGAACCCAATCTCCATGTGCATTAATTTCTTGGCCGCCGCCTAAACTGCCAGTAAGAAGTGTCAGAAACAACACCAGGTGAGAGTGATGTGGACACCAGTATGTTAGGAATGGGGCACACCTAATACAGGTCATCATATGGCAACTACATTTGTTCACTCATTACCAATCAGGGACTCATTCAGACCAAACAGGAGAAAGGCCCTATGTCCCATACCAATCTCCTGATTTCTCTTCAGCTCTATAAAAGCAAGCTAATTATCTTTAACACAAAATGCAGTAGAAGGAGAGGTTTTCAAGAAGAGCAGGAAGAACCAAGAGTATTGCATTGCCTTCTGATGGGTGACCACAGAAGGAATAAGATATGAAACCTGGCCCCCATTAACATTCTATTCAGTATATACTCCTGACCTCCTGTACTCCTCTCCTTAGCCCAATACAGACAGACCCTTAGCATGCTGTGTGCCTCTTAACAATGCATTCTCCTCCATAATTGTGAATCTGGTCCTTCTTGTTTTCACTTGGCAGTACTTATTCACATATTGCCATTATGCCAAGGCTGACCCAGTTCACATATAAGGACCTCTTTAAAATACACTCTATGGAACACATAAGGCTATGTCTACACTATGGACCTTACCGTGGCACAGCTGTATGCTGCAGCTATGCGGCTGTAAGGTCTCCTGCTGGCGGGAGAAAGCTCTTCCATCTGCATAATTAAACCACTCCCAATGGGTGGTGGGAGCTATATTGGCAGGAGCTGCTCTCCCACCAACACAGTGCTGTCCACACCGGCGCTTTTGTCGGTGACACTTATGTCAGTCAGGGGTGACTGACAAAAGTTTTGCCAACAAAAGTGGTCGGGTAGACAAAGCCTAAGTCAGGACAGCAGACGGTTGAGGAGAGAGGCGTATCTACTCTGCTGACATTGACGGGGCTCAGAGAAGAGCTCTGCCATCTCAGTTAAGAGATAAAGAGGCAACTGTTTTGGAATATGCTGCAGTCATTTGCAATGAGTTAAGCTATTATCAATAGGTCACAACCTCAAGCAGTTTTCTCAGTTAAAACTCAGTCAGTGAGTAAATGCGGAACTGAGAAAGAAGGTCAGCTTTTGGTGCAATATCTACACCACCAATAACAGCATATTGTCACAAGGCAAAACCTTGGCCTCTCCTCTATGGGTCCCCAAGGCCTGGAACTCAGAGGAAATGCTGCATTAGTGTTGTGGATGGGTGGGTGGGCTGAACACATCCTGCACTGAGGGATTCCACAGCCACAGCAGACAACTGCCCCACTATGGCTGCAAAGCACTGGACAGAGGTTTGTGAGTGGGCTGGGGCAGTGGTGGAGGTGTAGTTATAGAGTCCACAATGGCTATAGCTGCAATATTGCCCACCCCAAATGTTTGAAACCATGGGTCATGGGATTGGTTTAAAATAATGAGATTTATAATACTAATTATTATTATTAATTAATAATTAACAATCAATAATATTGTGGGGTTCTTTTTCTTTGCATTCTGGTTTCTAAGGCTTTCGGGTACATTCAGGTCACACTTTCAAGCTTTTCTCCACCACCATGAGGACTAGCCACTTCTTATGTGTAAAAATGAAAGTGGAGATTCTCAAGGCTTCACATGACTCCAGGAGCTGGGGGTTTGAGAAATACTCCACATATTGCAAGACTATGATAAAGTCATGCAAGTTGGAAACATGGCAGTTGCTAATCTGGCCTGGAGGTCGCATGCTACCTCTGGGCTGGAGGAGAAGTACTCTATCTCCTCAGCTAGCTTGTATGTTCCTCGTACATAACCTGTTCACTTGGGCTAGCTCACTTAATTCTCCAGAAATTCGGTAAATATATATCAGTCTAGGACCATCAAGTGGTAGGTTTATTCCTTTGGCAGCTATATAAATGCTCAACTCCTAAGGAGTAATAAGAAGCCACTACCACAGGCAGAATTTAACACTGGACCCTGAGGAGGCATGGGGATGGCATCCTGGAGGCCTGACGTTCAACAGTCTCTGATGCTAGTATGCTTCCCTTTCCTCTTCCTGTCTGTCCATAACTCCTGTTGAGATCGGTATGAGTTTAGCTTGTGAAAGGACTGCAAGATTGCGTCCCATATGTATGTATCCTGTATCAGACAGGATGGGCAGAACTGTGGGTGTTTTCCTAGCTTTTTGTACAGCACCTAGAATAGCAGGGCGCTGGTTGTGGCTGGAGCTTCTAGGTGCAAATAATAAAGTATGCAAATGTCCTCTTTATCTATTCTTATAGGCCCAAATCCTGCCCCTTCCTCTTTCTCCTGCAGCAGAACTGGTATGTGAGAAGGATTTCAGCATCCCTTACAGGATATGCACAGCTCCTGAGTGCCATGGAGCCAGGTTCTTCAGGGCTCCCTCTCATATTGAAGAAAGCGCAAGGATAATATGGTGTATGCTCCATAGGTCATGTGTGGAATATGTCAGAGTCTCCTTAACTAAGCATAATGCCTGCACATTGCTTGCATCAAACCTTGCATCTTCCAGGCAGAAATTTGTGCTTTTGTTGGAATGAGCTGCTTCTCTACAACCAGCAGTGCTTGGGGCTAGTAGATCTATCAGCCCTTGACCCCTATGTACTACTGATGGTACTCCAGCTCTGAGATATGAACAGTACCTGTGAAACAGCAATTTCTTTCCCACCTCCTCCCCTGGAGATCTCCAGCACACAGACCAGCCATTTGACTGGGCACAGAGAACAGGATGTGCCCTATAATTAGGAGGCTGTACATCCAAAAGTGGGTGTTATGTGACTGTGCAATATGCTTCAAAAACTGTGAGCTGAATAACAGGGACTGGATGCTCAAAGATTATTAAAAGAATCATTTCTATCTGTTTAATAAGTATTGATATGTACACATACTTCATATTTATTTCAGAGAGAAAGCAACTGTAAATTATTTTTCTATCCTCATTTTTATAGATTAGAGACCATTTAAAACACTATCCAGTCAGTAAATAACTCTATTAAAATAACTTTTGGGGGGGTGTATATCATGATATTGTGCATTTGAACTGAACTGAAAATAGAAACTAACATTTACATGCAGCATGTGGAAAACAATTTTTAAAGAATATCTTCCTGACAGAAGACATGATGCCTAACTTTTCATTGAGTAGACCTTGAGGGAATTAGCATGATGCAAAAGCAGTTTGGTGTTTTGATGTGTTACGTGTTCAGTGGTTGTGTCCTCATAATACTTCACCCAGCCTCTGATTTAGCAAAGCACCTGGGCACATGCTTTAGATCCATCCCTATCCAGCAAAGCACTTATGTACGTGCGTAAATCCTATTGGAATACAGTGGGAGTTAAGCATGTCCTTTAGTGCTTTCCTGAATAAGAAAAGATTTAAGCATGTGCTCAAAGTTAGGCCTGAGGTTAAATTCCTTACCGTATCAGGTCCCAGCCTTCTCAGCCTTCTTAGGCAGCGGTTCTCAACCAGACGTACACGTATCCCTGGGGGTACGCAGAGGTCTAGGCTCATCTAGATATTTGCCTAGTTTTTCAACAGGCTACATAAAAAACGCTAGCGAAGTCAATACAAACTAAAATTTCATACAGACAACGACTTGTTTATACTGCTCTATCTACTATACACTGAAATGTAAAAAGAGAAGGAGTACTTGTGGCACCTTAGAGACTAACCAATTTATTTGAGCATGAGCTTTCGTGAGCTACAGCTCACTTCATCGGATGCTGTAGCTGTAGCTCACGAAAGCTCATGCTCAAATAAATTGGTTAGTCTCTAAGGTGCCACAAGTACTCCTTCTCTTTTTGCAAATACAGACTAACACGGCTGTTACTCTGAAAACTGAAATGTAAGTACAATATTTATATTCCAATTGATTTATTTTATAATTATACAGTAAAAATGAGAAAGTCAGCAATTTTTCATGACAAAACTCTTTGGCCAGAAATGGAAAGAACATGCTCGCAACAAAATGGAATGGTGTGGTGCTGACTTGCGTTCGTGGAGGGACGGACAAGGACGAGCCGGACAAAGGGAATGTGCTGTGACACTTTTGTATTTTTATGTCTGATTTTGTAAGAGAGGTTTTTAGAGTTTTGAGTTTTTAAGAGAGGTGAAACTTAGGAGTACACAAGACAAGTCAGACTCCTGAAAGGGGTACAATAGTCTGGAAAGGTTGAGAGCCACTGTTCTAGGGTATGTCTACATTGGAGCTGGAAGATGTCATTTCCAGCTTGCGGAGACATTCCAGCACTGACTCTGAGCTAGCGCATTAAAAATAGAAGTGCGGTCATGGTAGCAGGAGGGGTTAGCCACCCCATGTACACACCTGAGGTCTCGGAAAGGGTGGCTAACTCCCTCCTCTGCTCATGCCGCTGTGGCTGCATTTCTATTTTTAGCATGCTGGCTCAGTCAGAGCTAGCATGGGTATGTCTCCTGGAGCTGGAAATTAGCTCCAGAGTAGACATACCATTAGTCTCTGAGGGCCTGATTCTGACTGGGAGAAATCCATTGACTTCCGTTGATTTATGATGGTGTAGCTGGGATCCGAATCTGGCCAATGGTTGTACTGTGATGTGCAATTGTGGCTCTATTGCTGCTAGCCGCTTACACACTTGTTTTTTCACTTCACTGCCTCTTCCCAAATTGTAGTCCAGGTACATTGCTCATTAAAAACCCATTTTTGTTTTCCACCTTTTCTGCGGACACTTGCATTTATTTAACTGTGAAATAAATAAATAACTTGTAACAGGCCCGTACTAATATCCTGAAGGATTCAAAAAGCATTTTACAAACTACCGATATGGTTTAGTCCAATAATTTAGGTCAATCTATTTTGTCCACTAACAGAATGCAGCCATCTCAGGGTCGAAAAAATGGCGGCTGCTTACCAGCACTCAGCCCAGCACTTTAGCAAAGCGAAGAATACCCTACCCAACTCACAATACAGGGTAACCCAAATGTGAATCTGGGTAAGATATCCAGGTAAGTTAACACCTTTCCTGTTACAAAATGTTCCATGGATCTTTAATAACCATTTATGCTCAGGATCATGATTTTAGTGGCTGGAATCTGCGTGTATCCGGCCAGTTGAGAATTCCCACAATCTTGGGGGCATGCCCGGGGCAGGAAGGAGTATGGCTGGAATGCTACCGTGCTTTGGCTATTTTCAGCTGACAGGAAGTCCCTTTGGGGCATGGCCAAGACAGGCAGAGAACCAGAGAGCTTTGCCTCATCTTTGCTGCACTGAGCGAGTCTGGGCTGCAGCCAAGAATCTGACTTTACGTCTCATTCTGTGGCCTGCACCCCAGCACCAGGGTGGGCCACTAGTTTAATAGTGACCAAGAGGAAAGACCTTCTGAATCTCCACTACCACTTTTTGCAGCACTCAGACATTTTTCCCATCCATGAACTGACCCAGTCTAGCCCTTCTTAGTGCTAACACAACCAATCACAGCACCAAGTAGAGGTGGTGCAGGTGTCATTACTAACATTTCTCATTGAGACATTTTGTTTTTGTTCATTGGTTTTGGATAAGGTAAACACGGGGCAAACATCTTAAACAACCATTTTGTACAACTGGCCAAATGGACTGATTCAAGCTTGGCAATTACTGCAAACAGGAGGATCTATAGAGCATTTAATACCAGAAGCACAAAGAGGAGCCCAGGGCAATATACAAGTTTGGGTTCCTTGACATATATAATTTATAGGAGAATGATCATTATTAACAATATTCGTGCTCACTTTAAGATCAAAAATATAGAAGCTACTGTATGCCATTTATATCTGGATCTGACGCAGGCTGACATTTGTTCACTTGGGATTCCTGCTGTGCAAAATCTGAGAAATCCCAGGCATTAATTGGATGATTCCATGTACACTGACATTCAGCTTGATACCTCTCAATTATACTCTTCGGGTCAAGTGAGTGAGCAGAGGCATCGCGACGCCAAAAAAACCAAAAAGGTATGGTGGTTTTTAAAAATAAACACTTTTCTGAGCTCAGACAAAGCAAATCTGCACATTAATTTAAAGTAAGA